>NC_065578.1:15165196-15445120 GCF_024542745.1 Macaca thibetana thibetana
GATCCGCCCACCTTGGCCCCCCAAAGTGCTGGGATTACAGGCGTGAGCTACCATGCCCAGTCTAAAAAAGTATTTTTGTATCTCCATGGTATGATCATTTTTTAGTATTAGTTTATTGTTAAGGTGTTATAAATATACTGTTTGATGGCCTATTATGTGCTAACTACTGAGTACTATGAATTTTATATTTATTATCTAATTTAATCATTATAATCTTAAAATGCAGGTATTATTACTAGTCCCATTTTACAGATGAATAATAATAATGGTAGTTGAAGCTAATGCATAATGCTTATTACAATGAGCCAGAAACTGTTCTAGGTGCTACCTGAAAACTAAAAAAGAAAAAAAAAAAAAGCAAATTCCATGTTCTGAGTAACCAGAAATCCAACCTAAAGGGTTATTTAATGAAAGAAGAGTTAATCCCTTGTCTTTGGAAGTTTAGGTTCAGATAAGTCCCTATCCAAAAAATAAAAAATGCATTTCAAGTCCTCCTAAAGCCTTTTGGTCCTGATCTGCATACTACACAGTTGGCTCTGAGTACCGGTGTCTTAGGCAATAATAGCCAAATGTCACAAGATGAGAAGCAGGTTTACAATCCTAGCATTTTCTCAATATCACTTACATTCTCAACAAATAGAACTGTTACTCTATTCTTATACACTTCAGACTTTTGGGGAGAAACTGACTTATTTACTTATTTTTATTTCTTTAAGAAAATGAAAGTGCTTTAAAACACTTTCAAATAAAATAAACAACATAGAACTTTTAAAAGAAAAAGTCAGAACCCTTTCTACCCCATGGAAAATGGCTATTTTCATTGCTGTTTTCAAAGTATAGTATTTTTTTAAAAAACAGAAACATGTCTTTCACACATATATAGAGTATACATGTGTTAGGATATATTTAACTTATTAATAAGGGAGCAAGCAGGAAGTAGTGCTAATTCAAAAGAGAATCTGAGGAAAAGAGGCATGCTAAAATGCCTGCTAAGAGCCAGGCACAGTGGCATGCACCTCTGTAGTCCCCAGCTACTCAGGAGACTGAGGCAGGAGGATGGCTTGATGCCAGGAGTTCCAGACCAGCTTGGGCAACATAGTGAGATCCTGTCTCTACAAAATATTTAAAAATTAGCTAGGTGTGGTGGTGTGTGCCTGTGGTCCTAGCTATTTGGGAGGCTGGGATGGGAGGATCACTTGAGCCCAAGAGTCTAGTCTAGCCTAGGCCATATACAGCACCCCCTGTTTCTTAAAGAAGTCTGCTAGCCGGGCGCGGTGGCTCACGCCTGTAATCCCAGCACTTTGGGAGGCCGAGGCGGGTGGATCACAAGGTCAGGAGATCGAGACCACGGTGAAACCCCGTCTCTACTAAAATTACAAAAAATGAGCCGGGCGCAGTGGCGGGCGCCTGTAGTCCCAGCTACTCGGGAGGCTGGGGCAGGAGAATGGCGTGAACCCAGGAGGCGGAGCTTGCAGTGAGCCAGGATCGCGCCACTGCACTCCAGCTTGGGCGACAGAGCAAGACTCCATCTCAAAAAAAAAAAAAAAAAAAAAAGAAGTCTGCTAAGTTAAGGACAAAACTAGTTAACATCTATGGGACAGTAAAACTGTAACCTTTGGGTTAATATTCCTATTTGACAGACATGATCTGTATCTTTTACAGGCAAAAATCTACAATTTACATGTAACTTCCCAAAGCCTAAGCCCTAACTAATGATAAACAGCAAGTAAAAAAAGCTACATTCCTCTAGGGTAGTTTTCAAACTGGCTATATCAGAAGCAGCTGGAGGACTTATTAAAAGATTGCTGGGCCTCACCTCTGAGTTTTGCTATTCAGTAGGTCTTGGGTGGGGCCTGAGAAGTGGCATTTCTTTTTTTTTTTTTTTTTTTTTTTTTTTTGAGACGGAGTCATGCTCTGTCGCCCAGGCTGGAGTGCAGTGGCCGGATCTCAGCTCACTGCAAGCTCCGCCTCCCGGGTACACGCCATTCTCCTGCCTCAGCCTCCCAAGTAGCTGGGACTACAGGCGCCTGCCACTTCGCCCGGCTAGTTTTTTTTTTTTGTATTTTTTAGTAGAGACGGGGTTTCACCGTGTTAGCCAGGATGGTCTCGATCTCCTGACCTCGTGATCCGCCCGTCTCGGCCTCCCAAAGTGCTGGGATTACAGGCTTGAGCCACCGCGCCCGGCCAGAAGTGGCATCTCTAACAAGTTCTTAAGTGATGCTGATGGTTTGGGGAGTAGACTTTGAGAACCATGTCCTAGAGAGTTTAATAATCCTTGGGTGAGCCTGATAGATGATGCTCCAATAGGACAATAAAACGGTATCTAGTCATCTTTCTGCCTTATTTCCAAGTTCTGGATGATTTTTCTTAACACTGAACCTCTCCAGACTTATCTTCTGTGCATACACTCTGTGTATGAATATAAAGAACCCGGTTGGGCACAGTGGCTCATGCCTGTAATCCCAGCACTTTGGGAGGCTGAGCCAGGCAGATTACCTGAGGTCGGGAGTTCGAGACCAGCTTGACCAACATGGAGAAACCCCGTCTCTACTAAAAATACAAAATTAGCTGGGCGTGGTGGCTCATGCCTGTAATCCCAGCTACCTGGGAGGCTGAGGCAGGAGAATTGCTTGAACCTGGGAGGTGGAGGTTGTGGTGAGCCGAGATCGTGCCATTGCACTCCAGTCTAGGCAACAACAGCGAAACTCTGTCTCCAGAAAAAAAAATATATATATAGTTACTTGCCAAAAAGAATAGTAAAGAATAATGGGATGAATAAAGTATGAGGTTCAGGTCATACTCCCCATCTTAACCACTCTGCGCAGACTCGCTTTCTCAGGGTGAGTCCAATATAAAGCATTCACTTGTAACTCCAGCTCCATGAGCAGTATACCAGTCCTTCACACACAAAACTGGCCTTGAGAGCAAAGTAATGCCAGATAGACCAGTTAACTAAAACCCAACCCACAGATGCGGTGTTTTTTGTTTTGTTTTGTGGTAGTGAGGAGCCTCAAACTGGCGTGTGTATAGGGGGTGGGAAGGATGGATTTTGCTGATAAAACCAAAGCTGGGTCTTGGAAAGCTCTGACTAAGCATCTGGCTTGGTAAAGTTGTCATCATGGTAGTGTGTGAAGTGACTGACCTCGATAGCAGGAATTCAGAGATCAGGAGGAAGAATAATTTGGACAGATATTTCCCAGAATACCATATTAGCATCAGAATCAGAAAACCTAGAGGGCATTAGAGGATAGCCCGGCACATTTAACTTAGAAGGAAACAGATCCCCTAAAGAAAAACTGCTGGAGTTATAATTTAACTGCTTACTAAAAACTATTTTGATTTTACAGGCAATACTTCGTAAGGGGAACAACAGCAACAAAAGCATGTTTCATGGTTCTGTGGTTAGAGGGAGGGATAAAAGGATAATTGAGAAAAACACTTCAAAATTCATGAGTATAAAGTCTGTCTTGACCATGACCACCTTGAAGACAACTATTCAGAACGGTCTCCAAAATACTGCAGCCCAAGGACTAAGGGGGTTCTATCTGGAACAGATACTAGTTTCTCTTCTGGTAATAAAAATATTTCCAACTTAACATCAATGTGGCCAATAATAATTACAAATCTTTGCATTTATGTAAATGCCCATAGAGGATACAAGTACATAATGCGTTAAAGAAAGAAATAGGAAGTAAATACAAAGTTACAGCACCCCTAAACTCCTGCTTCCAGGAGTGCTCTTTAATTGCAGTTCTAATCAGGCGTGTTGAAATTATCCATTTAGATTCTCCCCAATAAGATTATACTATCCTAGAAGATAGGGACTATTTCTTACGAAAATGTTTGCTGAATTGAAGCCATCCACGGAAGCCAAATGGTTACAGACCCCTCATGAGCTGAGATCAGAATCGGCTCCAGCGAATCATAACATACCCTAGAGGCATCAGCCGACCTTTGGGTAGGATTAACGTCAAACATTTCTTTGGGTTTCCCCCTCTACCCACTCCATTTTTTTTCTTCCTATTTTACTCCTCAATTGTAAAAAGGCCAGAAAAGTTACTGATTGACATCAACATTCACTGGTATTAGACAAAACTTGTCTGGATCTCAGGATGCAGGGTATACATTATTATTACAACTATATTCACATCTTTTAAAGTATCATTCTATGGGTCATTTATGAAAAATCCAAATAACAGGAACTTTTGTAATGGGCATGAGAAACTTTTAGATCTTGTCTATCTATGCCACAGGCATGAACTAAAGGAAATTCTCCACTGGCATTGTTTTCACTTCTTTTTTTTTTTTTTGAGACGGAGTCTGGCTCTGTTGCCCAGGCTGGAGTGCAGTGGCCGGATCTCAGCTCACTGCAAGCCCCGCCTCCCGGGTTCACGCCATTCTCCTGCCTCAGCCTCCCGAGTAGCTGGGAGTACAGGCGCCCGCCCCCTCGCCCGGCTAATTTTTTTTTGTATTTTTAGTAGAGACAGGGTTTCACCGTGTTAGCCAGGATGGTCTCGATCTCCTGAACTCGTGATTCGCCCGTCTCGGCCTCCCAAAGTGCTGGGATTACAGGCTTGAGCCACCGCGCCCGGCCTGTTTTCACTTCTTAACCGCATGAAAGACCACTTGATGAATAGGGCAGCACTTACCAGCTAAATATTAACAACAGGAACACCAGTAATAGTTCCTTGTTACCATTTCAAGTAGTCTTTTGATTCAATTTCTGAGGGAGGAGAGGAGGTCCAAAGTCTCAGTTTAATCTGATAATTTGTTAATTGCAGTTCTAATGGGGGTGGGGGGCATGGGGGGTACTCTTTCAAGTAGGGACTTTAAGAAGTGAAAACAATGTTACCAGTCATAAAGTTTCTGGCCTGGTGTCAAAACAGAAAAATCCCAGTCAGCCCTGAGAGTGAACCAAACTGAAATATGGTAAAATCTTACTTATTCTCTCCCTGGGAGGACCAAAAGTTACCCAGATCTGTGCTATGCAAATTTTCCCACTCTTCTCTTTAGCAGGAAGTAATGTGTATACACCTTAGAAAGGCATGTATTCTCGAGACCATCCTGGCTAACATGGTGAAACCCCGTCTCTACTAAAAATACAAAAAAACTAGCCGGGCGAGGTGGCGGGCGCCTGTAGTCCCAGCTACTCGGGAGGCTGAGGCAGGAGAATGGCGTAAACCCGGGAGGCGGAGCTTGCAGTGAGCTGAGATCCGGCCACTGCACTCCAGCCTGGGCGACAGAGCGAGACTCCGTCTCAAAAAAAAAAAAAAAAAAAAAGCATGTATTCTGGAAAAATGAACTTTCTAAATAAACAGGAAGGATTCCTTCCTTTTCTAAGGGAACCTACTAGCTCTGCTGTCATTCACATGTCCTGAGACCATCACAGGTCCAGTTTGTTACAGGACTGCAAAGGGCTAGAGGAAACAAGGAAGAACCACCACCTCACGAAGGTTAACCAGGAATAGGTCCATGGGTCAGGGAGGAGCTAATATAATAACTTAAAATATTCTCTTAAATAACATCTTAACTCCTTCTTAATCAAAAGCACATCATTTTAATAAGAACAAACAGGCCAGGAGCAGTGGCTCACGCCTGTAATCCCAGCACTTTGGGAGGCCGAGGCAAGCAGATGACCTGAGGTCGAGAGTTCAAGATCAGCCTGACCAACACGGAGAAATCCCATCTCTACTAAAAAACAAACAAACAAACAAACAAAAACAAAACAAAAAAAAAAATTAGCTGGGCATGGTGGCGCATGCCTGTAATTCCAGCTACTTGGGAGGCTGAGGCAGGAGAATCACTTGAACCCGGGATTCTCCAGTCTCAGCCTCCCAAGTAGCTGGGACTACAGACATGCACCATCACGCCCGGTTAATTTTTGTATTTCAGCAGAGATGGGAGTGTTTCACCATGTTAGCCAGGCTGGTCTCGAACTCCTGACCTCATGATCCGCCCACCTCGGCCTTCCAAAGGGCTGGGATTACAGGTGTGAGCCACCGCACCTGGCCTTTTCTTTTCTTTTTTTTTTTGACAGAGTCTCTCTCTGTCACCCAGGCTGGAGTGCAGTGGCACAATTTCAGCTCCTGGGTTCAAGCGACTACAGGCACAAGCTACTGGGACTACAGGCACAAGCTATCACATCTGCCTAATTTTCTATATTTTTAGTAGAGATGGGGTTTCGTCATGCTGGCCAGGCTGGTCTCCAACTCCTGACGTCAGGTGATCTGCCTGTCTCAGCCCCCCAAAGTGCTGGGATTATAGGTGGTAGCCACCGAGCCCAGCCTTTTTTTTTTTTTTTTTTTTTTTTTTTTTTTTTTTAAAGACAGAGTATCACTGTTCCCCAGGCCGGAGCGCAGTGGCACAATCTCACTTCAAGCGATTCTCGTGCCTCAGCCTCCTGAGTAGCTGGAATTACACATGTGCCACCACACCTGGCTATTTATAATTTTTTTTGTTTTTTTTGAGATGGAGTTTCACTCCTGTTGCCCAGGCTGGAGTGCAATGGCGTGATCTCGGCTCACTTCAACCTCTGCCTCCCGGGTTCAAGCGATATTCCTGCCTCAGCCTCCCGACTAGCTGGGATTACAGGCATGAACCACCATGCCCAGCTAATTTTGTATTTTTAGTAGAGACAGGGTTTCTCCATGTTGGTCAGGCTAGTCTCAAACTCCCAACCTCAGGTGATCCGCCTGCCTTGGCCTGCCCAAAGTGCTGGGATTACAGGCGTGAGCCACCATGCCTGGTCTATTCTTTGTTTTGTTTTTTGCTTGTTTTGTTTTGTTTTTGAGATGGAGTTTCACTCTGTCACCTAAGCTGGAGTGGAGTGGTTCAATCTCACTGCAACCTCCGCCTCCCAGGCTCAAGTGATCTTCCCACATCAGCCTTCCAAGTAGATGGCACCACAGACATGCAAACCACACCTGGCTAATTTTTTGTATTTTTGATACAGACAGGATTTCATCATGTTGCCTAGGCTCATCTAGAACTCCTGAGCTCAAGTGATCTGTCTGCCAAGGCCTCCCAAAGTGCTGGGATTACAGGCGCGTGTCACCAGTCCCCACTCCCAGTTTAACCCATTAATCCAGGTTCGAATTAATCCATTCTGTTCTCATGACCCAAACACCTCTTAAAGACCCCACCTCTCAATACTGCTACACTGGGGATGAACTTTCAACACATGTTTCAGAGGAAACAAACACTCAAACCGTGGCAAGCCCCATCACTTCCAGTGTCTCTGCTAGATGGAGTCAGGCAGCATTAAAAGGAGAAAACAATTTAATTAGGCCTAACAACTGGACGCTGAAGTGCTTAGAATTTGTCCAGAAAATAATTCCCAAGGGAAGATTGGGGATGAATTCATAAATATAATCATGTCCCTTTCTTTTCATCATCCTTCACTTATTCACCATAGCCTTCAAGATAAAAGCCAGGCCAGGTGCAGTGGCTCATGCCTGTAATCCCAGTACTGTGTGAGGTTGAGGTGGGAAGATTACTTGAGGCCAGGAATTCAAGACCAGCCTGAGCAATACAGCAAGACTCTGACTCTCTCTAAAAAAAAAAAAAAAAGAAGAAGAAGAAGAAGAAAAAAAAAGATAAATTCCAAATCCCTTTCTTAACATGAGATACATACACACACACACACACACACACACAAAATTCCATTCTTTAAGCAAGTACTATATGCCAGGTACTAGAGTCAGCAGTAAATAAAACAGACAAAAAGCCCTCAGCCCCAGGAAGCGTATAGCTTGCTGAGGGGAAGAAAGTGTGTTATATGGTGATAAGTGCCGAGGGAAAAAACAAAACAAAACAAAACAAAACAAAACAAAACAAAACAAAAAATACAGGAGGAAAAGGAGTCAGGAGTCAAGGGAAGTTGTCCTTTCAAACTGTAGTTAGGGAATGCCTCATAGAGGGAGACATATGAATAAAGACATGTGAAGCAGGTAAAGGAGAGAGTCACAAGGACATGCAGGAAAAGTGCTCCAGGCAGAAAAAGCAAGAGCAGAGGCCCAATTGTGAGGTTAAAATACAGCGAGGGGCAGGAATGCAGGAGGCAGAGGTCAGAGAGATGAGGGGACAAGATGATTATGCAGGACCCTGTTTGGCCATACTTTGATCCCTAACTACCGTGTGTGTGTGTGTGTGTGTGTGTGTGTGTGTGTGTGACCCTGTTTGGCCATACTTTGATCCCTAACTACCGTGTGTGTGTGTGTGTGTGTGTGTGTGTGTGTGTGTGTGTGTGTGATGGCATCTAGCACTGTTGCCCAGGCTGGAGTGCAGTGGCATGATCTCAGCTCACTGTAACCTTCGCCTCCCAGGTTCAAGTGATTCTCCTGCCTCAGCCCCCCAAGTAGCTGGGATTACAGGTGCACGCCACCACACCTGGCTAATTTTTGTATTTTAAGTACAGACAGGGTTTTACCATGTTGGCCAGGCTGGTCTCGAACTCCTGAACTCAGATGATCTGCCCACCTCAGCTTCCCAAAGTGCTGGGATTACATGCGTGAGCCACTGTGCCTGGCCCCTAACTACCTTTCTAATACCCACTTGTACCACTCTCCCCTCACATATCCTGGTTCAGGAAAACCCAACATATTTGTTAAGTCCATGGACATACCAAACTCTCTTATCTTCATCCATAGCCTTTTTCCAATGGCTATCCATAGCCCTCTTCCTTTACAGAAGAAAGTGTTCGGTTTTCTTCTGCTAGATGGAGAACTACTTAGGATTAGGAACTCCTGTTACTTAGTACTATACCTGCATACCTAGCATAGTCATTGGATGTTCAATGGTCCTCTGTAGGCTGGGCGCAGTGGCTCATGCTTGTAATCTCAGCACTCTGGGAGGCTGAGGCGGGTGGATCACCTGAGGTCAGGAGTTCGAGACCAGCCTAGCCAACATGGTGAAACCCCGTTTCTACTTTAAAAAAAAAAAAAAAAAATGTAGCTGGGTGTGGTGGTGCGCGTCTGTAGTCCCAGCTAGCAGAGAGGCTAAGGCAGGAGAATCATGTGAATCTGGGAGGCGGAGGTTGCAGTGAGCCAAGATTGTGCCACTGCACTCCAGCCTGGGGGACAGCGCAAGACTCCGTCTCAAAAAGAAAAAAAAAAAAGTACTCTGTAGACCGAAATGATTAATGTCTAACATGTAAAGCATGAAGTCTGGCCAGATGTCCACAGAGACACAAGCTGTAAGGGTCACTGCAACTCTCTTTTCTTAGAGACAGAGATTCGCTCTTGTTACCTAGGCTAGAGTGCAATGGCACGATCTTGGCTCACTGCAACCCCTCTGCCTCCCAGGTTCAAGTGATTCTCCTGCCTCAGCCTCTCGAGTAGCTGGGATTACGGGCATGCACCACCTCGCCCAGCTAATTTTGTATTTTAAGTAGAGACCGGGTTTCACCATGTCAGTCAGGTTGGTTTCGAACTCCTTACTCAAGTGATCCACCCACCTCGGCCTCCCAAAGTGCTGGGTAGGCGTAAGCCACCATGTCCGGTGGATCACCGCAACTCTCTAGTAGTTAAAGGCTTGGCTGAAGGAGCAAGAGTATGAACAGAGGTAGAGGTGGGGAGAGAGGAAGATTATGCAGGATCCTGTCAGCCACACTTTGATCCCTAACTACCTTTCCTATCCCTGAGACCCAAGGTGGCAGCAAGTAGGATTCTGGGTAAAAGGACATGTTAGTCATCAAAATTTGTGTACATAAAAATCCATAGCTTTTCCTGATGTTATAACTTCTAGCCTTTGCATGAACAATGGCTAGCATTTGATGAATTCTTATGAATATTTCATTTTCATGAAAATATCAATCAGGGTCCCCAGAACATGCAACTGCAAAAACAATCCTGTTGAATGGATGTAAAGTTCTTGTCTTGATTCTTTTTGTTTCTTTCAGATTCCCTAAAGACAAAGCCAGTTTGCCAGACCTCTCATCCAAAGAACCTGATTACTCCTTAGCTAGTATCTCAGTGTATATAAAGATGTCAACTTCATCATCATTTCCCAGAAACGCTCTCCAGCTGAGTACTGTATTGTATGTAATACGAACAAAAACTATGAAAGGTAGGTATTACCATCTCTACCCTAAAGGTAAGGCAACTGGGGTTAAACAACCGGTAACCAGGAAGTGACAGGGCTCAAATGAAAAAGTATGCTTGCCTGGCACAAAATCCATCATTTTTATGGTATTACTAATGAGCCTCCCTCCCTCCTACAATATCTTCCTCACATTACTTTAGGTCACTAGCCCTTAATAATTAGTATCTTTTATTATTAGCCAAGTGGTCTTTCCTCCCCAAACCTCTGTAACACTTAGTTATACCATCAGATCTTTCTAGATGGAGTAGGACTAAGGAAATGGAGAGCTCTGTGGGATGCTTGCCATGTCTAAAATCTCTCTTAAAGTTGACAAGTAGGAAATGAGTGCATATATCCACTGAAACATACAAATAATGTTGATGGCAGCTATACTCAAAGTAGAAACAGCCCAAGTATCCATCAACAGGAGAACAAGTTTTTTTAAAAAAAAAAAAAAAAGGCTGGGCGCGGTGGCTCATGCCTGTAATCCCAGCACTTTGGGAGGCCGAAGCGGGTGGATCATCTTAGGTCAGGTGTTCACAACCAACATGGTCAACATGGTGAAACCCCGTCTCTACTAAAAATGCAAAAATTAGCCGGGTGTAGTGGTAGGCACCTGTAATCCCAGCTACTTGGGAGGTTGAGGCAGGAGAATTGCTTGAACCTGGGAGGCAGAGGTTGCAGTGAGCCGAGATAGCGCCATTGCACTCCAGCCGGGGCGACAGAGCAAGACTCCGTCTGAAAAAATAAATAAATAAAATAAAAAATAATAAAAAAAAATTGGGGGCCGGGCATGGTGGCTCATGCCTGTAATCCTAGCACTTTGGAGGCTGAGGTGGGCAGATCTCTTGAGCCCAGGAGTTCAAGACCAGCCTGGACAATGTGGTGAAGCCCTGTCTCAACACAAATACAAAAATTAACCAGGTGTGGTGGTGCACACCTGTAGTCCCAGCTACTTGGGAGGCTGAGGTGGGAGGATCACTTGAGCCCAAGAGGTAGAGGCTGCAGTGAGCCAAGATTGTGCCACTGCACTCTCCAGCCTAGGCAACAGAGCGAGACTCTGTCTCAAAAAAGAAAAAAAGTGATATATTCATATTAAGAGACACTCACGGTAATGGAAGGGAATAAACTACTGATAGATGCAACCACATAGATGAATCTCAAAAACATGTTCAAAGAAAGAAGCTGGACACAAAATACTACCTACTGTAGACTTCCATTTACACGAAGTTCAAGAACACAGAACTATGCTTTGGGAATCTGAGGCAGGAGGATTGCTGGAGACCAGGCATTCAAGACCAGGCTGAGAGACATACCAATACCCTATCTCTACAAAAACTAAATTAGTCAGGCATGGTGGTATGCATCTGTAGTCCCAGCTACTTGGGAGGCTGAGGCAGGAGGACTGCTTGAGCCCAAGAGTTGGAGTTGCAGTGAGCTATGATAACCATGCCATTGCACTGCTGCCTGGGTGATAGAATGAAACTTTGTCTCAAAAAAAAAAAAAAAAAAAAAAAAAAAAACAGAACAACGCCACAGTGTTAGAAGTCAGAATAGGAGCTGACCTCTGTGGGGGTGGTAAAGACAGGAAATGGGCATGAGGGAGCTTTTCTGAGGTGAAGAAAGTTTTCGTATCTTGACCTAGGTAATGATGACATGACTGTATACATATGTAAAAAACAAAATTTCTGAGTTGTGCACTTAAGATTTGCTCATTTTACTATAAGTAATGTATGTCCCCCCCCCATGCAAATTATGCCCCTTTTTTTGTGGGGGGGGAGACGGAATCTTGCTCTGTCTCCAGGCTAGAGTGCAGTGGCGCGATCTTGGCTCACTGCAACCTCTGCCTCCTGGGTTCAAACGATTCTCCTGCCTCAGCCTCCCAAGTAGCTGGGACTATAGGCGCCCACCACCACGCCCACCTAATTTTTGTATTTCAGTAGAGATGGGGCTTCGCCATGTTGGCCAGGATTGTCTCGATCTCCCGGTCTCATGATCTGCCCGCCTCAACCTCCCAAAGTGCTGGGATTACAGGCATGAGCCACTGCACCCAGCTATCAAATTATGTCTTAATAGAATAATATTGTTTTTAAAAAAAGAATCGCTAATGTAAAAGCTGGTGATAAACTGTAAACCATGTTCTTACTGGTGTCACATGGACCACCAACTACTTTAGCCAGTAAGCAAAAATATCAGCAATCCATTATTAGAATTAAAATTCATTATATGAGGTTTTTAAGAACCCATTCATCACATAAAATGCATCTACCCTGTAACTCACATACGTAAATCAAACAGTAAGAAACATTTTGAGATTCAGCAGTGGGATTTCAGAAAGCTTACTAAAATGGGAGAGAAGACAAAAAAGGGACACAACATATAAGCCAACAAATCAAATATAAAACCCACAACTCATCATCACTTCTAGAGAGAACTACAGAAAAGAGGAAATTATCAGGGGCACAATTTATTTGAAAAGTAGAATCAATTAAAGCATAGTACACCAGGTGCGATGGCTCATGTCTGTAATCCCAGCACTTCAAGAGGCCAAGGCAGGGGGATCACTTGAGGCTAGGAGTTTAAGACCAGTCTGGGTATTATAGTGAGACCCTGTCTCTACAAATAACAAAATAAAATAGCCGCGCATGGTGGTACATGCCTGTAGTCCTTGCTACTTGAGAGGCAGAAGCAGGAGGATCGCTTGAGCCCAGGAATTTGAGGCTGCAGTGAGCTATGATCATGCCACTGTACTCCACCCAGCGACAAAAAGCTAGACCCCGTCTCTTACCCAAAAACAGAAAAGGAAAAACAAAAAATAAAAAGCCATAATTCAAGAGTTCATCTCCTTAAGGAGGAATGAGAAATAGCTTCTGCGTTTTAAAAGGACAAAGGAGGCCAGAAGTGGTTGCTCATGCCTGTAATCCCGGCACTTTGGGATGCTGAGGCAGGTGGATCACCAGAGGTCAGGAGTTGGAGACTAGCCTGGCCAACATGGCAAAACCCCGTCTCTACTAAAAATACAAAAAATCAGCCAGGTGTGGTGGTGGTACATGCTTGTAATCCCAGCTACTTGGGAAGCTGAGGGAGGAGAACTGCTTGAACCCAAGAGGCAGAGATCGCAGTGAGCCAAGATTGCGCCACTGCACAGCCTTGGCAACAGAGCAAGACTCCGTCTCAAAATAAATAAATAAATAAGAGCAAAGGAGCCTCCTAGAATTCAAGGTGATATTTATAAGTCAATAAATGACTCATCACAGCTCTTACCCACCTAGGAGCAGCACATCTCCTCACAGTTATGACGGGAAAACTTGGCCAGATGAAGTGGCTCATGCCTGTAATACCAGTACTTTGGGAGGCCAAGGCGGGCAGATCACGAGGTCAGGAGATCTCATGTTCTAGCTATCCTGGTTAACACAGTGAAACCCCATCTCTACTAAAAATGCAAAAAATTAGCAGGGCGTGGTGGCGTGGGCCTGTAGTCCCAGCTACTCGGGAGGCCAAGGCAGGAGAATGGCGTGAACCCAGGAGGCGGAGCTTGCAGTGAGCTGAGATTGCACCACTGCACTCCAGCCTGGGCGACAGAGCGAGACTCTGTCTCAAAAACAAACAAACAAACAAACAAACAAACAAAAAAACAAACAGAAAACTGGAAAACTTGAGAAAATGGCCTGATCCTAATTACATAGAAACTAAACAGCCAAACATTGAGTATGAGCCATGAATTGGTCCATGACACTAGTGAGTGTCCTTGAAACCAAGAGGGTCATTCCTGGGAGGCAGAAGTTAGAAATGACTCTTATGTTCCTCTCCCACTTAGGATTAGCCTTTTATAACTACATTTAGGACATAAAAAGTTAATCTATATAGCATTGGAGATATACAAGGATAAGGCATCATATGAAATGAAACTTGTTGTGGTAATAAAACATGAAGTATTGTTAGGAGGAGATTACATGAATACCTGAGAATAAAGAGAAACAATGCTAGATGGTTTGAGAGTTTTACTCCACGGGTGAACCCAAGAGTAAAAAAAAACTGTTTGTCCAGATGGTAGGCAGACAGGATCATAACACGTAGATTTGAAGGCTGAGAATTCCAAGAAAAGTCACTGCTTATTTTCACTGACACTATCGACTTCTCTATAAAATAAGAGGATTTTATTTTAGATGGTTTTAAGAAAGAATAGAAAAGGCTCATGAGTTTGACCCAATGACAAGTTAAAGGAGACAGGATTTTCAACATGGAGGAGAAAGAGCTAAGGACAGATATTAATACATTTTGGTAATAAATACAAATGAGTAGAAATGGATTGTCTCATTCACAAAGAAAATATTAAAACAATGAGATCAATCACTTGTTTTTAAGACAGAATAGAAGCTAGGAGTATATTTGAAAGGCACGTGTGTCCTCTTGTTATATTGTCCGATACTCAGCAGTTAAACATCATCCACTTCTTCCCCAGGGCCACAGATTTGGCATTCTCCTAACACATATGCATATTATAATTTTAAAAATTATTATAAAGTGTTTAGGTGCAAAACAATGTTAAAAAGCAGAGTCGAATAGCAACAAGTACATTGATACATTATTCTATTTTTTTTCTTTTTTCCTCCTCCCTGCCCCCGCTACTAAAACATTATTTTTAAAAATTCCATATCCAGGCTGGGCATGGTGGCTAATGCTTGTAATCTCAGCATTTTGGGAGGCTGAGGTGAGCGGATCACTTGAGCTCAGAAGTTTGAGACCAGGCTGGCGAACACGGTGAAACACTGTCTCTACTAAAAATACAAAAATTAGCCGGGCATGGTGGTATACACCTGTAATTCCAGCTACTCAGGAGGCTGAGGCAGGAGAATTGCTTGAATCCAGGAGGCAGAGGTTGCAATGGGCCAAAATTTGCCACTGCACTCCAGGCCGGGTGACAGGGCGAGAGACTGCCTCAAAAAAATAAAAAATAAAAAAATTCCACATCCAGGCTGGGCGTGGTGGCTCAGGCCTGTAATCCCAGCACTTTGGGAGGATGAGGCAGGAAAATAACTTAAGCCCAGAAGTTCGAGACTGGCCTGGGCAACAGGGCAAGACCCTGTCTCAACAAAAAATTTAAAAAATTAGCTGGGCTTGGTGGCATATGTCTATAGTCCCAGCTACTCGGGAGGCTGAGGCAAGAGGATCACTTGAGCCCAAGAGGTCGAGGCTGCAGTGAGCCATGTTCGTGCCACTGTACTCCAGCCATGTTCGTGCCACTGTACGTCCAGCCTGGGTGATGGAGTGACACCCTGTCTGAAAAATAAATAATTTTTAAAAATCCACATCCAGGCTGGGTGTGGTGGCTCACACCGGTAATCCCAGCATTTTGGGAGGCCGAGGCGGGAGGATCACCTGAGGTTGGAAGTTTAAGACCATTCTGACCAACATGGAGAAACCCTGTCTCTACTAAAAATACAAAATTAGCTGGGCGTGGTGGCACATGCCTGTAATCCCAGCTACTTGGGAGGCTGAGGCAGGAGAATCGCTTGAACCCGGGAGGCGGAGTTTGCGGTGAGCTGGAGATCGCGCCACTGCACTCCAGCCTGGGCAACAGGAGCGAAACTCCATTTCAAAAACAAACAAACAAAAAAATGCACATCCAGCTATTTCAATGTTAGCATCAACGTTTGAGACCTAAGCCAAAGGATGGACTGGGAAATCTTTTCACAGAATAGACTCTACTGTCTTTATTTTGTTTTTGTTTTGTTTTTTGTTAGAATAGACTCTACTGTCAGCTGCTCTAGTTATACCTGATACTAGGTATCACTCCCAGACTCCCTTGTTTAGATACTTCCTGGTGATATCACCACAGGCTCAGGGAAGAGAACCTAGGACTAAGCTTTTCCACTAGACACATGACAGTAAGCTTCATTAATGGGACTGAGAGCCCCATATGTAATACCTTCTTAAGGTATCATTTACACTATAAGGGAAACAATAATACTCTGGACAGTTATTGCTAGACAGTTATTTCTCTTTTTTTTCTTTTTTTTTGAGATGGAGTTACGCTCTTGTTGCCCAGGCTGGAGGCTGGAGTGCAATGGCGCAATCTCGGCTCACCACAACCTCTGCCTCCTGGGTTCAAGTGATTCTCCTGCCTCAGCCTCCCGAGCAGCTGGGTCTTGAACACCTGACCTCGTGATCCACCTGCCTCGGTCTCCCAAAGTGCTGGGATTACAGGCGTGAGCTACTGTGCCTGGCCTGTGGCAAGTTTTAAAACTGAAATTTGTTCCCTTTTTGTAAATGGGTTTGGGTTAATCTCTTAAGTAGTTTTGAAAATCAGAATACACCAGTTTTAATTTAAATGTAAAATTTCTACTTGAAAACTTCTATCTTGATTTAAAGTAACTGAAAAAGGCAGTATGACTTATGGTGACTCTACATTAAACAGATGCTAAAATCAGCCTGAGTTTGAATAAAGGGTAATTTATTTCAGAAACAGTGGTTTAAACATTAGTCTTTTAAAGTACCTGTCTCAAGAACTGCTCATTTGTTTTGGGAATTGAACAAAGGCTGAGTCATACAAATCTGATTAAGAATTAAGGTGTTACCTTCAGACAATACTGAAAGGTGAAACATTCAACTTTCTAGAATCACTTGGCAAAGACTACAATGTACATAATTATACATTCATAATTACTGGCCAGGATTTCCAATGGTTTCTGTTCTACCCTCAATTATTTTACCTGAGAGATAAAGCAATCAATAGAGAACTTCCACCAGGATCCACCACAACTACCCACTCACCAGCACCTGCAATCACATACTCCCTCTTGTTCATACAGATACTCAATGTTCTTATCTCAGGCCAACCTCTCCATTTGATTCAGTGTTTCTCATGACTTGAAGATACTGCTCCAACCATTCTCGCCCTCTATCCACATCAACTCAGGAAGATCATTTCCATCAGCATACACATATGCTATAAAATCTGTCATCTTAAAAACACCAGCTGGGTGCAACGGTTCATGCCCATAATCCTAGCACTTCGGGAGGCCAAGGTGGGCGGATCACAAGGTGAGGAGTTCAAGACCAGACTGGCCAAGATAGTGAAACCCCGTCTCTACTAAAAATACAAAAAATTAGGCCAGGCGCAGTGACTCATGCCTGTAATTCCAGCACTTTGGGAGGCCAAGGCGGGAGGATCGCCTGAGGTGGGGAGTTCGAGACCAGTCTGACCAATATGGAGAAACCCTGTCTCTACTAAAAATACAAGTGAGCCAGGCGTGGTGGCACGTGCCTGTAATCCCAGCTACTTGGGAGGCTGAGGTAGGAGAATCGCTTGAACCTGGGAGGTGGAGGTTGTGGTGAGCCGGAGAGATCGCACCACTGCACTCCAGCCTGGGCAACAAGAGCAAAACTCTGTCTCAAAAAACAAAATAAAACAAAAATAATATTAGCTAGGCATGGTGGCACATGCCTGTAATCCCAGCTACTCAGGAGGCTGAGGCAGGAGAATTGCTTGAACCCGGGTGGCGGAGGCTGCAGTGAGCCGGGATCGCGCCACTGCACTCCAGCCCTGTGACACTGTGGAACCCATCTCAAAAACAAACAAAAAAACACAACGAACCTCTCAATTCTACATC
Source organism: Macaca thibetana thibetana (assembly GCF_024542745.1). Lineage (NCBI taxonomy): Eukaryota > Metazoa > Chordata > Mammalia > Primates > Cercopithecidae > Macaca > Macaca thibetana. The sequence continues at coordinate 15,182,890 of NC_065578.1, forward strand.
TACCTCCACTTAGCACTTTAGCTCCTTGCTCTCCTTCAGCAAAATTCCTCAAAAGAAAAAAAAAAATCAATGTATTGTTCATACCCAATGCCTTTAACTTCTGTCTTCCCATGCTCTGTCGCCCGTGCTGGAGTGCAGTGGTGCATCTTGGCTCACTGCAACCTCTGCCTCCTGGGTTCAAGCGATTCTCTTGCCTCAGCCTCCTGAGTAGCTGGGATTATATAGGCAGGTGCCACCATGCCCAGCTAATTTTTGTATTTTTAGTAGAGATGGGGTTTCACCATATTGGTCAGGCTGGTCTCGAACTTCTGACCTCCTGATCTGCCCGCCTCAGCCTCCCAAAGTGCTGGGATCACAGGCATGAGACACCGCGCCCGGACTGTCTTCCATTTTCTAAAATGTATTACAAACAGGTTTCCATCCTTATCACTCACCCCCATAAGCTCTCTTTACTAAATTTAAGGGTAATTCTCAGTCTTTACATGACTTGACCTCTTGACGCAGTTCATTATTTCCCCCTTTCCTGGAAATGCTTTCCTCATATGCTGGCTTCCCAGATGCCACATTCTCTGATGTTCTCCTTCCTTACTGGGTGCTCCTTTTCGAGTCCCCTGATTTCCAAATGCTGGCGTCTCCCAAACTCAATCCTTACACCATTCTCTTTTTTGTTTTTGTTGTTACTCTTTTTGAGATAGGACTTGCTCCGTTGCCCAGACTGTAGTGCAGTAGCACAAACATGGGTCACTGCAGCCTCAACCTTCTGGACTCAGGTGATCCCCTCCCCTCATCCCTGCCCGCCGGCATCAGCCTCCCAAGCAGCTGGGACTATAGGTTCACACCACGCCCAGCTAATTTTTAAAAATTTTTTGAGGAGATGGCCAGGCTGGTCTCAAACTCCTAGGCTCAAGCAATTCTCCTGCCTCAGCCTCCCAAAGTGCTGATTTTACAGGCGTGAGCCACCACGCCTGGCCTTTATACCATTCTCTGTCTTCACTCAGTCCTTTGGTAATCTCATGTAGTCTCATAGCTTTAAATCCATCTGGATTAGTCCATTCTCACAGTGCTATGAAGAAATACTCAAGACAGTAATTTATACAGGAAAGAGGTTTAATCGACTCACAGTTTGGCATTGCTGGGGAGGCCTCAGGAAACTTACAATCATGGCAGAAGGCAAAGGAGAAACAGGCACCTTCTTCACAGGGCAGCAGGACGGAGTGAGTGCAAGCAGGGGAAATGGCAGACGATTATATAACCATAAATAACTCACTCACTATCACGAGAACAGCATGGGCAAACCACTCCCATGATCCAATTACCTCCACCTGGTCCTGCCCTTGACACATGGCGATTATGAGGATTACAATTTGAGGTGAGATTTGGGTGGGGACACAGGGCCAAACTATATTACTATCTAACATGCTAATGAGCCCTACACGGCTAGCTCTAGCCTGTGTGTCTCCCTTGAACTCCATACACATATATCTCCACCTGAATGTCCTAATAAGCGTCTCAAACTCAATACGTTTCAAGTGGAATTTCTCATCTCTCCTGCCCCTTGCCAACCTTGACCACTCAGTCTTCCCCATCTCAGTTAATGATAATTCCACCCTTTCAAATGCCCAGGCTAAAAACCTGAAGAGTCATCTTGATTGCTCTCTTTCTCATTCCTACTCTACATCCAAACTATCAGCAAATCCCTTTGGCTCTATCAAATCCACCCAGTTCTTACCTTTTGTGAATACTTTACTCCAAGTGTCTATCATTTTCGGCCTAGATTATTGCTACCACCTTTTAACTGGTCTCCTTGCTTCCATACTTGTCCTCTTCTCAGAAACCTAAAAAACTAGCCATTCAATTCAGTGACTATGACAATATCCTTACAACAGCCAGAAAGCCTCACATATGTGATACATCCCTTTCATTATCTGTCCAACCTCCTCTCCTTGTGCACTCTCCTTTATTCACTCTGCTCCAGTCACAGTGGATTCCTAAATATCCCTTGACTATATCAAGCACACTCCCAACTCTAGGTCTTCGCACTGATTATTCTGTTTGGAACGTTTGTTTCTCAGATACCCACATGGCTCACTTCTTCTACCCATCAAGTCCTTATTCTAATGTTGCCTTCTCTCTGATTCCCCTAGTTATAATCCTCCTAGCCATACTGTAGTTTCTCGATAGCACTTTCCATCCTCTAACATACTGTTATATATTTATCATTTTTAGAATCTGTCTTCCTTCATTTGAATGTAGTCTCATTAGGGCAGAGATGTTTGTCAGTTACTGACTCATGTGTCCCTGGCATATAGAATAATATCAGGCACATAGTAGGTAATCCATGAATATTTGTTACATGAACAAGTGAAGGATGAGAGAAGAATTTAACTGAACAGAAGGACTGTAGAGTCATTTATTTTTTATTATTTTTGTAGAGACGGGCTCTTGCTATGTTGCTTAGGCTGGCCTTGAACTCAAGCCATCCTGGCCTCAGGCTGGCCTGGCCTCAAGCCATCCTCCCACTCAGCCTCCCGAGGTGCTAGGATTACAGGTGTGAGCCACTGTGCCTGGCCTGTGCTGTCATTTAAGGGAAGTCAGGCCCTTTGTTTAAAGTGTCAAACTCTCGGCCGGGCACGGTGGCTCATGCCTGTAATCCCAGCACTTTGGGAAGCCGAGGCGGGTGGATCACCTGAGGTCAGGAATTCAAGATCAGCCTGGCCAACGTGATGAAACCCTGTCTCTATTAAAAATACAAAAACTTAGCTGGGTGTGGTGGTGGGCATCTGTACTTTCAGCTATTTGGGAGGCTAAAGCAGGAGAATTACTTGAACCCAGGAGATGGAGATTTCAGTGAGCCGAGATCACGCCATTGCACTCCAGCCTGGGAAACAAGAGTGAAACTCTGTCTCAAACAAATAATAATAATAGGACAGACGCAGTGGCTCATGCCTGTAATCCCGGGAGGCTGAGGCAGGCGGATCACGAGGTCAAGAGATCGAGACCATCCTGGCCAACATGGTGAAACCCCATCTCTACCAAAAATATAAAAATTAGCTGGGCATGGTGGCACATGCCTGTAATCCCAGCTACTCGGGAGGCTGAGGCAGGAGAATCGCTTGAACACGGGAGGTGGAGCTTGCAGTGAGCCCAGATCACACCACTGCACGCCAGCCTGGTGACAGAGCGAGACTCTGTCTCAAAATAATAATAATAATAATAATAATAATAATAATAACAACAACAACAAATGTCAAACTCTCATAACAATGAATTACTAGATAACACTACTTAAATGTTTAATAGGAACCAAAAACTAAAGCTCTCCCAAATATTTATTTTCCACTTCAGTAAATGGCCCCACCATCTACTTAGCTGTGTAAACATAAGTCACCCCTGATTGGCCTTCTCACGCTCCTAAATCTAATTCATTAAGAAGTCTTGGCCGGGCACCGTGGCTCACGTCTGTAATCCCAGCACTGTGGGAGGCCAAGGCGGGCGGATCACTTGAGGTCAAAGGTTCCAGACCAGACTGGACAATATGGTGAAACCCCATCTCTACTAAATATACAAAAATTAGCCGGGTGTGGTGGTACACCACTGTAATCCCAGCTACTTGGGAGGCTGAAACACAAGAATTGCTTGAACCCGGGAGGCAGAGGCTACAGTGAGCTGAGACTGCACCACTGTACTCCAGCCTGGGTGACAGAGTGAGACTCTGTCTCAAAAAAAAAAAAAAAAAAAAAAAAAGTCTTGTCAGTTTTTTACTGATATATGCTCATCTGAGTCTTGTCAATATTGATGGCCTTCTATCTAGTCTGGTTTACTTTCTTCCTTTCCTTCATTTCCTAAATAGAAGCAAAATGTGCTTTAAAATGTAAATTGAGACAGGGAAGGGCAGTGGCTCATGCCTGTAATCCAGCACTTTGGGAGGCCAAGGCAGGAGGATCATTTGAGGCCAGGAGTTGAAGACCAGCCCAGGCAACACAGTGACATCCTAGTTCTACAAAAAAAAAAAAAAAAAAGAAAAGAAAGAAAAGAAAATTTCCCGACATGGCGGTGCAAACCTGTGGCTCCAGCTAAGCCGAGGTGGGAGGATCACTTGAACCCAGGAGTCTGAGGCTACAGTCAATGAATTATGATTGTGCCACTGCACTCCAGCTTTGGCAACAGAGCAAGATTGTTTCTTTAAAAAAAAAAAAAAAAAGTAATCCAGAGATGACATTCCTCCTGTTAAAATCTCAAAGGTTTCTGAGTCCCCACCTTAGTCTGTGAATAAGCTTGCTCCTGTCTTTATCTCAGCTCCACCTGTGCCACTCTCTCCCTTGCTCCTTAGGCTACATCCACAAAGGTCTGCTTTAAGCTCCTCTAACATGTCTTTTTCTTTGCTGCACCAGGCACATGCCATTCTCACTTCCCTCCACTCTTCATTCTTTAGGTCTCAGCCAAAAAATAAACAAACAAACAAACAACAACAAAAACAAAGTCTCCTGTTTAAAGTAGGGCTCCCTTAACAGCATGGGCAACATAGTGAGACCCCATCTCTACAAAACAGTACAAAAATTAGCCAGGCATTGTGGTGCACACTTGTATTCCCAGCTACTCAGGAGGCTAAGGCAGGAGGTTGAGGCTACAGTGAGCTGTGCTGGTGCCACTGCACTCCAGCCTGGATGACAGAGCGAGACCTTGTCTCAAAAAAAAAAAAAAAAAAAAAAAAAAAAAAGGAGCTCTCCCCTTATTCTATACTTCATTCCATGTTTCCTTCATAATTTACAACAATTTGCTTACTTGCTTTTTGTTTCTTTCCCATTACAATATAAGCTCCATGAGAGCAGGAGCCACAAAAGCAGGTGTAAATGGGAGGAAGTGTTACCTCATTGGAAATGTCTGAGAAGTACTAGCTGTGGGTCTCTTTTAGTGTAAGATCTGTCATCCCAACATTCATCACCAACTCTACCTCCGATACCACTCTTCCTCCAGATACAGCATTTCTATCATTTTGTTTTTTTTTGTTGTTTTTTTTTTTTTGAGACGGAGTCTCGCTGTGTCTCCCAGGCTGGAGTGCAGTGGCGTGATCTCGGCTCACTGCAAGCTCCGCCTCCCGGGTTCACGCCATTCTCCCGCCTCAGCCTCCCAAGTAGCTGAGACTACAGGCGCCCGCCACCACGCCCGGCTAGTTTTTTGTATTTTTAGTAGAGACGGGGTTTCACCATGTTAGCCAGGATAGTCTCGATCTCCTGACCTCGTGATCCACCCGCCTCGGCCTCCCAAAGTGCTGGGATTACAGGCTTGAGCCACCGCGCCCGGCCAGCATTTCTATCATTTTGAAAGGAACTAAAGACAAGATTTCACTGGGAGATCACATTAATTCCAACTGGTATAGATGGAGTTGTGTCCTCCACCAAATCCGTATGTTGAAGCCCTAACGCTAAGGTCATGTTATGGTGGAGATGAAGCCTTTGGAAGACAATTAGGTTTAGATGAGGTCATGAGGGTAGGCCCTCATAAGATGAATCCCCTTATAAGAAACACAAGAGGCCAGGTGCGGTGGCTCATGCCTATAATCCCAGTACTCTGGGGGGCTGAGGTGGGTGGATCACCTGAGGTCAGGAGTTCAAGATCAGCCTGGCCAACATGATGAAAGCCCGTCTCTACTAAAAATACAAAAATTAGCCTGGCGAGGTGGCACACACCTATAATTCCAGCTACTTGGGAGGCTGAGGCAGGAGAATTGCTCCAACCCAGGAGGCAGAGGTTGCAGTGAGCCAAGATCGCACCATTGCACTCCAGCCTGGGCGACAGAGTGACCAAAAAAAAAAAAGAAGCACAAGAGACCCCAGAGCTCACTCTCTGCTACATGAGAACACACTGAGAAGGTGGCAGTCTGCAAACCAGGAGCTGGGAAGAGAGTCCTCACTAGAAGCCAACCATGCCAGACTCTCATCTTGAATTTCCAGCTTCCAGAACCATGAGAAATACATTTCTGTTATTTAAGCTACCCAGTCTATGGTATTTTGTATGGCACCCTGAGCTGACTAAGACCCAACCAACAGGAGAATGCTCTAGTCTCATAACCACATGACCAAAATACACATGTAAAAAGACATTTGATGCAGCAGTATTCTCTATCAAGACTCTCCACTCCCAACCAAAAGTGTTCCACTCCTTGCTTGATGCTTTTACTTCTCCAACAGCTACACTTTTAAAGTCTGAACACTGTTAAAGCAACTATTACCTTCCTGTACATACTCTGTTAGAAGACAACCTCACAATTGACAGTGCACTACCCTCAGTCACCTTGATGCACTAAAATGAGTGAGTCAGGTACACTATGACTTATAAATAACTATGTTTTATTCAGAAGGACTCACTGACGTTTCAGTTAGGAAGTGATTTTGATTAGGACTCATGATAGCATACAGAAACTTGTCTCAGGGCATCTTACGTGGGGTTTCTGCCTAAATGAGAATCTCATACGACTGTTTTTTATTTTGAGACAGAGTCTCACTCTGCCACCCAGGCTCAGGTGCAGTGGTGTGATCTTGGCTCACTGCAACCTCTGCCTCCCAGGCTTGAGTGATTCTCATGCTTCAGCCTCCTGACTAGCTGAGGTTACAGGCGCATGCCACCATGCCCAGCTAATTTTTTGTCTTTTTAGTAGAGATGGGGTTTCATTATGTTGGCCAGGCTGGTCTGGAACTCTTGGCCTCAAGTGATCCTCTCACTTCAGCCTCTCAAAGTGCTAGGATTGTAAGTGAGAGCCACCAAGCCCAGCCTATTTTTTTGAGACAGGGGCTTCCTCTTTCACTCAGGCTAGAGTGCAGTGGAGCAATCATCACTCACTGTAGCCTTGAACTCCTGGGCTCAAGCAATCCTCCCACCTCAATCTCTCAAGTAGCTAGGACTACAGGCACATGCCATCATGCCCAGCTAATTTTTAATTGTTTTGTAGAGACAGGTTCTCACTATGTTACCCAGGCTGGTCTCAAATTCCTGGCCTCAAGAGATCCTCCTGTCTCAGCCTCCTAAAGTGTTGGGATTACAGGAGTGAACCACCATGCCCAGCCAGGACTCTATTAAACAATTGTTTTTTATAAGTAGACATTTCAAAAAGCTCAGGTTTTCCTCCTTCTAAAACTAGCCTCTAACTGCAGATTAGGGTGAAGGAGTAACTAGATTCTTTGAGACATTTTTGTTAGAAAATTACTTTAAACATTCAGGAATTTGTATGTTTTATCAAAGGGAATATTCCAAAAGCTCTATTTTTAAAAATTCATATTCCATAGAGAATGTAAATGATTGAAGCCGTTATTTCTCCAACATTTCTACTTTGGGAATTTCAAAGCATAATCTTTTCTTTTCCCTCCCTCCCACCCTGCCTGCCTCCTTCACTTCCTTCCTCCCTTCCTCTCTTCTTCCCTTCATCTCTCTCTCTCTTTCTTTCTTTCTTTTTTAAGACATGGTCTCACTCTCTCGCCTAGGTGCCTAGGCTTGTATCTGTGGGCTCACGCAATCCTCCCACTACCTCACCCTCCCAAGTATCTGGGACTATGGACGCATGCCACCATGCCTGGCTAATTTTTTATTTTTATTTTTCGTAAAGATGGGGAGTCTCACCATGTTGCCCAGGCGAGTCTTGAACTCCTGGCCTCAAGGCATCCTCTTGCCTTGGCCTCCCAAAGTGCTGGGGTTATAGGCGTGATCCACTTCACCTGGCCACAAAGCAGTCTTTAAACTTGATGGTTTTTTAAAAAAAGTCTTACTCCATATTACAGGGAGAAATAAGCACAGTAGTTGGCAGAGGCTATGAAGGTCCCCAAACCAGAGCTCCATTTTCACAAGAAAGAGCACCATCCATGCTAAATTATCAAAGGCATAAAGCTTGGTTACAAAATAAAGACAATAATAGTATTTTGTGACTGAAACTATCAAAGCTCCTCTGAAATAAGACCTGTACAAAATCCCAAGCACGGTGGCAATAGGATGCTTAGGCTGAGAAGATCTTCTACATTTTAGAATTCGTAACTCAGCTGAGACTTCAGTAAGCTGTGATCGTGCCACTGCACTCCAGCCTGGGTGACAAAGCAAGATCCTGTCTCAAAAAACAACACAAAACAAAATAGAAGCTGTAACTTCAAATATTAATCAATGTGCACTAAGTGCAGTATGGTACAAAGGGCTAGAAAAGGTTATTCTCCAAAGTACAAAATTCTCAGGGCCCTGAAATAGTTCTAGCTGTCAAACTTTTTATACGTTACCATTTATTATTCCAATAGTTTTTGTGGTTTTTTTTTTTTTTTTTTTTTTTTTTTTTTTAAGATGGAGACTTGCTCTATTGCCCAGGGTAGAATGCAAACTCCACCTCCTGGGTTCATGAGATTCTCCTGCCTCAGCCTCTCAAGTAGGTGGGACTACAGGCACCCATCACCAGGCCCAGCTAATTTCTGTATTTTTAGGAGACAGGTTTCATCATGTTGGCCCGGCTGGTCTCAAACTCCTGGCCTCAGGTGATCTGCCCCCCACTTGGCCTCCTAAAGTGCTGGGATTACAGGCGTGAGCCACTGGGCCTGGCCTGTAGGTTTGTTTTTGTTTTTGTTTTTTTATGAATGGCATAAATGGCCTTTATTGGTTGTGACAAGAAGTGGAAGAGAAGGGGATATAAGAGCTCCTGCTCCTGGAGTGGTCATCTGCAGATTGGACCACCACCCTTCTACCCTTCAAATGCCAATAATTTTGATAAAGAGGCCGGGCGTGGTGGTTCACACCTGTAATCCCAGAACTTTGGGAGGCTGAGGCAGGCGGATCACGAGGTCAGGCGATCGAGACCATCCTGGCTAACACGGTGAAACCCCTTCTCTACTAAAAATACAAAAAAATTAGCCGGGCCTGGTGGCGGGAGCCTGTAGTCCCAGCTACTCGGGAGGCTGAGGCAGGAGAATGGCCTGAACCCAGGAGGCGGAGCTTGCAGTGAGCCAAGACTGTGCCACTGCACTCCAGCCTGGGTGAAAGAGCCAGACTCCGTCTCAAAAAAAAAAAAAAATTTTTTTTTTAATAAAGAACTTCATCTACACAAAGCCCAGCTCCACCCATGGTATCCACTCAGTAGGCTCCTCCTATATTTGCCTAATGCAGGGGGAAGGAACAGGAACTTAAGTTTTAGGGAAGCAAAATACAGCTTCTTCTCATAAATAGGTTTAAGCCCCTGGCCTAGACATTCACAGTAGCGGTTATAGAAAGGGAAACATAAACTAGCCTTCTTAGCCCATTTAAAACAAGTCATTTAGTCCTACTCCACATTTCTCCCAGAGAGGTGCAGTAACTTATTCATAGTTACATGGAGAATTGGTGACTATGCCAGGAAATGAAACTCATGTCCCCTCACTCTTAGTCCAGTGCCCTTTCTAATATACCACGATGCCTCCTATCTGGTAATCAAAGTAGTAAGGCAAGGCTTAAATAAATAAGGAACTTGCCCACTGGAAACCCAAATGTCCTTAGTACTAAGACTGAGTCCTAATACTAAAAAGCCAAATGAATGTTTTGAGAAAAGCTTGCCAACAAACCTAGCAGAATACTTTATACTCAGCGGACTCTATTTCTCCATCACACCAACCTCTCCAATCTATGCCTCCTCAAATTGCCCTGCCTCATGAGTGCAAAAACCATTGTTTTTATTTTTTCCCCCAGGAGAGATTAGGTCAAAAATAAGAAAATAATCTAGTTTCTTTCTGCCAGATTTCTGGCATAGTGGGACTGGGTAGGAATGTACCTACTGTGGAATCTTCCCACACCCCTGGGTTGTTAAGAGTAACTAGCAGAGGCATGTCCCATACACTCCCCAAATATCTGAGCTGGCAACAACAAAAGATATTCAGAGACCTTAGCCCTGGGACAATAGCTTCTGTCAGTCAACTACAGTTCTCACGACTCTGTGTTTCTGTTCTCACTTCAACCTCACACCAAATGATGTATCACACCTGTATGAGTATACCTGAGAAAACCATGCAAATGAATTCACACAGCAGTACAGCAATTACGGCAGGGCACCATTACTAATGATAAAGTATAATTTAACAAAAACCAAAGACTTACACAAGCATATTACTATTATCATTTACACGGCACATTAAACGTAAGGACCTGAGTCCCAGTAACCTATCCTTGAGACCAGCACCAAAAAGGATCAGGTAGAGTTTCCAAGCCAAGGGAGTCACCTAGTAAGGAGGCAAAGATCAGCATTTCATCTCTTACCTGAAGCCAAAGGTCGGATCCACTCTTTGCTGTTTAGGTCAAGTCTCCAGAGGTCATTGAAAGCAGCATTGCAGCTGCTCTGGGTACAGCCTCCAAACACATACATAGACTGATTAGCATCATAATAGCATGCGCCTAGAAAGAAAATACACAAATAACTGCTGTGAAAATTCTGAGGCCCTTCCAACATTTTAACCACAACCTATACCTTTCAAAACTCATTTATTTCACACATTCAGCAATTTTGTTACCAAGTACCAAATTTCTAATACCAGACTCTTGGCTTCAGGTGGATCAATATACTACCCTTTAAAACAAGGTCTAGACCGGGCGCGGTGGCTCAAGCCTGTAATCCCAGCACTTTGGGAGGCCGAGACGGGCGGATCACGAGGTCAGGAGATCGAGACCATCCTGGTTAACACGGTGAAACCCCGTCTCTACTAAAAAATACAAAAAACTAGCCGGGCGAGGTGGCGGGCGCCTGTAGTCCCAGCTACTCGGGAGGCGGAGGCAGGAGAATGGCGTGAACCCGGGAGGCGGAGCTTGCAGTGAGCTGAGATCCGGCCACTGCACTCCAGCCTGGGCGACAGAGCGAGACTCCGTCTCAAAAAAAAAAAAAAAAAAAAAAAGGTCTAGAGGAAAGCTATGAAAATTTTATTTCTGAGCACACTAAGCAAGTTGACAATGATGTAACAGTGTAAGTCCAGCAAGAACACATAATAATTCAGATTAAAGGTGCTCAAATGAGGGAAATTTCAGCACAGCTACATAATCTAAATCTGTATCATTATCCTCTAGAGCTAAGCAAAGATAGTGCCAACACATGTACTCTGTCCTCCCATTCCTTTCCTACGGTCCTCCTATTGTTTTTGTTTTCAAATAAAACCTGAAGCACAAATCAATAAATGAATCTCTTTTTTTTTTTGAGACGGAGTCTGCCTATGTCAGCCAGGCTGGAGTGCAGTGGCACAATCTTGGCCCACTGCAACGTCTGCCTCCCAGGTGCAAGCCACCACACCCAGCTAAGTTTTTGGATTTTTAGTAGAGATGGGGTTTCACCATGTTGGCCAGGCTAATCTCGAACTCTTGACCTCAGGTGATCCACCCACCTTGGCCTCCCAAAGTGCTGGGAGTACAGGCATGAGCCACCATGCCCGGCCAATAAATGAATCTTTTTATGACACACAATGAAACTATTTTAATCAATACTATGAAGTAACCACACAGAAAGTCCAATGTGATTGAAGAAATACAGTTTTTATTAATTCCAAAGGCCAGTGGGGGAAACTCAGTGGTAGCATGGCCTTGGACTAGTCCCAAAGCAACAGATTGAAAAAGCATGGAAATCATTAAGTCCCAATACGTATCCAAGAGCTACCAAGGCATGCTGGTCGGTGCTGACTAGAAAACCAGTACAGTAACATTTAAAAAGCACCAAGATCTCTAAGAAAAGCCTTTTTTGATTAGATGATTGCATACACATGACCAGGCATTCCTAAGAAAAAGAGGCAATGACTATGAGAAGGGCTGTTACCCTAAAACTACAAAGACCAAAGCCAGAGTCTAGACAAGATGCACGAGTGCTAGGTTCTGCCACCTTGCAGTCTCTATCCTTTGGAAATGACAATCACATTCCTTACAGTCTTGCATTTGCCGTCTTGGACTTCAGGAAGAGGCCCAAGCAAAGCTTTCCTTGCCATCCATTTCATGCATGCAGGAGGTAAAAATAAAATAAAATTAAATTAAATTAAATTTTAAAAAAAAAGACCTCTCAATGTTCATGTGAAACTAATGGTTCAGTGTCATATAAAAGGAAGGGGAAAGGAAAAAGAAATTCACAGATTTAGGCCAGGCGCAGTCGCTCACGCCTGTAATCCCAGCACTTTGGGAGGCTGAGGCAGGCGGGGCACGAGATCAGGAGTTTGAGACCAGCCTGGCCAACATGGCGAAACCCCGACTCTACTAAAAATACAAAAATTAGCCAGGCATGGTGGCGCATGCCTGTAATCCCAGCTACTCAGGAGGCTGAGGCCAGAGAATCGCTTGAACCCGGGAGGCGGAGTTTGCAGTGAGCTGAGATCACACCACTGCACTCTAGCCTGGGCTACAGAGCAAGACTCCATCTCAAAAAAACAAACAAACAAACAAGAAATTCACAGATTCATTACACTGTGCATGGCTTTAATGATCATCTAGCATATCTGTAGGTCAAATTCAGTTTAGCACACCAATATTTTTAAGGTCTCAAGGTCTCTTCTGAACTCTGGCACTAGTTACCCAAGTTCAGAAAAAGGGAAATGCTACTACTGCTGACTCATCCAATGCCACTGCTATAGTCACCTCTGTGATATACACTAGCTCTGGGAATAACCTTCCCCCCTGCCCCCTTTTTTTGAGACAGAGTCTTGCTATGTGACCCAGGCTGGAATCCAGTGCCACAATTTTGGCTCACTGCAACCTCCACCTGCCAGCTGCAAGCGATTCTCCTGCCTCAGTCTCCTGAGTAGAAGTAACTGGGATTACAAGCACATGCCACCACACCCAGTTAATTTCTGTATTTTTAGTAGAGACAGGGTTTCGCCATGTTGGCCAAGCTGGTCTCGAACTCCTGACCTCAGGTGATCCACCCGCCTCAGTCTCCCAAAATGCTGGGATTACAGGTGAGAACCAATGCGCCTGGCTCTTCACCATTTTTTTTTTCCTTAATTCAGTCCTCCTGTTAGACCTCTGGGACTCTCTACAGTAAGAAGGCCAAGTCAGAAAACTGAGCAAGTTAAGAGGTAATGAAAGCAGTATGTTTAGTGCCTTAAACCTCATAATCTCAGTCCGTGGAAGGGTTAAATCCAAATTATCTGACCTCTGACACTGTGGAATAATGGAGCTGCAGGCTTTTAAAATTACCAAATAAATTAGAGAAAACAGATGTGATGAAATAAAATACCATCTAGCCATCAACAGGCTCACACCTGCAAAATATTTACTGTATCCCCAGAACTCTATTAAGAAGTGAAGTGCAATGAATCCATGGCTCACATTTCAGATCTGTTAAGAACTACAAATAACAGGCTGGGCACAGTGGCTCATGCCTGTAATCCCAGCACTTTGGGAGGCTGAGGCGAGTGGATCACCTGAGGTCAGGAGTCTGAGTCCAGTCTGGCCAACATGGTGAAACCCCTCTCTACTAAAAATACAAAAATTGCTCTGGCATGGTGGCATGCGCCTGTAATTCCCAGCTACCCAGGAGGCTGAGGCAGGAGAATCACTTGAACCTGGGAGGTGGAGGTCACAGTGAGCCGAGATGGCGCCACTGCACTCCAGCCTGGGCGATAGAGCAAGACTCTGTCTCAAAAAACAAAAACAAAAAACAAAAGTTAACTACAAATAACAAAGGATCAAGTTAGAAGGCATTAGACAAACAAGAGGACAATTACTGGAGCCACATTTTAATCTCCACTAAAGGAGCTCAAATCCAGACATCCTGGTCCTTTTAGACCTATCTTGACCTAGTAATCCTAAAAAATGGGGCAATTTTGAAATGAGCCAACTGCTACCAGGTTGGGTCAGTAAAAGAACATTCTTCTCCTCTTGATATTCCAGACCTCCAGAAAAAGAAATTAGCTTATATGACTTCTTTATGTATTTATTTTTTGAGATGGAGTCTCACTTTGTCACCCAGGCTGGAGTGCAGTGGCATGATCTCAGCTCACTGCAAGCTCCGCCTCCTAGGTTCAAGTGATTTTCCTGCCTCAGCCTCCCAAGTAGCTGGGATTACAGGCGCCCGCCACCACGCCCAGCTAGTTTTTGTATTTTTAGTAGATACGGGCTTCCACTATGTTGGCCAGGCTGGTCTTGAACTCCTGACCTCAGATGTTCCGTCCAACATCTGGGAGGCCAGATGTTTGGCCTCCCAAAGTGCTGAGATTATAGGCGTGAGCCACTGTGCCCGGCCAATGTCCTATGACTTCTGAAACCTTAACTAGTGTTCATTATAACATTGCTTAATAAAACAAATCCATGATTTCATAACTAAAAGAGTCAAGGGTTTGTTACATCTTTCCAGTTCCTCATAGATAACTTCTTGGCAGCTGCTTCCTTAGTGTAGCAAAAGAACACAGTGGCTTTATTTTTCAAAGAGGTAGCAAACATTTTTCCTTTTTTTTTTTTTTTTCCCTCGAAACAGAGTCTTGCTCTGTCGCCCCAGCTAGAGTGAAATGACACAATCTCGGCTCACTGCAACCTCCGCCTCCTAGGTTCAAGTGATTCTCCTGCCTCAGCCTCCCGAGTAGCTGGGATTACAGGCGTGTACCACCACGCCTGGCTAATTTTTTGTATTTTTAGTAGAGACGGGGTTTCCCCATGTTGGCCAGGCTGGTCTTGAACTCTTGACCTCATGATCTGCCCGCCTCAGCCTCCCAAAGTGCCGGGATTACAGGCAGAAGCCACCATGCCCAGCCCACATTTTTCTTCTATATTTGGACTGAAAACCCAGCCAACATGCTGGGCCCTGAGGTCCTTACCACAGGTATTTTACTCCCATACTAAAATAGGGCAATTGGCATTTTCCTGCTTCTCTTGAGCAAACAAAGGTTTCTGGAAGAAGAGGGCACAGCCCAAAGTCTGCAAAGCTAATGGCACTAAAATGGCAAGTTTCACACACTACTGTATTTTCAGTGACCAGCAGTCAATCATCAACAAAGTTGGGAGAGGAAGGGAGTCAATTTAGGCAGCTATATTTAGAACTCAGATATAATGGAATGAGAAAATAACTATCAATAACATGCTTAATTATTATTATTTTTTTTGAGATGGAGTCTCACTCTGTCGCCCAAACTGGAGTGCAGTGGCAGGATCTCGGCTCACTGCAACCTCCGCCTCCTGGATTCAAGCGATTTTCCTGCCTCAGCCTCCCAAGTAGCTGGGACTACAGGCGCACACTACCACACCCAGCTAATATTTATATTTTTGGTAGAGACAAGTTTCACCATGATGGCCAGGATGGTCTCAATCTCTTGACCTCGTGATCCACCCGCCTCGGCCTCCCAAAGTGCTGGGATTACAGGTGTGAGCCACCACGCCCGCCCCACCACTCTCAACTATTTTAAGCACCCTAGCCTACTGAACTTTACTTATTTCCTGTGTTTTATTTAAGACACCTATATATTGATCTGGGGGGGTGGGCAGGGAGGAAGACCCAACAAGTTCAAATGAACCTTTTAGGAAAAAGAATTTCAGCAACTCCCAGTACTCCAATAGTAATTTCCCTTTTCACAAGTTCTCCACCCAAACAGAACATTTTCCTTTCAGAACATCTAGACCATTAGAATGTGCTATACAGTTACAGCTCACAGTACAGTATGAATATGAGGCTCAGAAATAATACTGAGAATGTCTATTCCAACTGGTAAATCTCTTCAAGTTTTCTGAAATGGGCTTAGTTTACAAGATACATACTAATCATCCCTATTAAAATACAAGTCAAATGGTCACAACTTAATTACACACAGAGCAAGCAAACAGTTCTTCACAGTTCTGAATACTTCTCCGCTATTCTATAATCATCTCTAGTGCAAGATCTTCCAGTAGTTCCATCTTTTCCATGGTGTATGGAGCATTCGATAAATGCTCACTAAATGAATGATAAGCTTTAGTATTTTCAGACGTCAAATTCTCTTTTGTTTCTTCACCTGTCTCCAGGGAAAGATCCTGAGGCATTTATCCCATGCTTAAAGAGACTATGCTGCCATGTGTCTCACACCTACAAGCCAGAACATATTTGATAAGGTCTCTAATTACATAACTATGGAAGAAGCAAGGGTGGTTATCTAGTCTGGGCCTGCTGGCTCCTGCAGGAGCATGATGAGCATTGTGTATGGAACTACCTGACTGTATGTGATGCCTACGACACTGAAACATTTTTCAAAGCATGATGTTGGGGACTCAAGAGACCCCTACTGCAATCTGAAAAGGACATTCTACATTAATTAAAGCTTGCATGATTAGCTATGCACACATTCACCAAAAGGCTAGAATTGGTCTTTAATTTCTTTTTTTTTTTTTTTTGAGACAGAGTCTTGTTCTGTTGCCCAGGCTGGAGTACAGTGGCGTAATCTCGGCTCACTGCAACCTCCGCCTCCCAGGTTCAAGTGATTCTCCTGCCTCAGCCTCCCAAGTAGCTGGGATTACAGGCATGCACCACGCGCCCAGCTAATTTTTTTATGTTTAGTGGAGATAGGGTTTCACCATGTTGGCTAGGCTGGTCTCCAACTCCTGGCCTGAAGTGATCCGCCTGCCTCGGCCTCCCAAAGTGTTGGGATTACAGGGGTGAGCCACTGCACGTGGCCCTAGAATAGGCCTTTTTACTTCACCTGCCTTTTTTGTCCCAGACTTTTCCATAGGGAAGACGCTGTACTGTGCATACCTTTGTTGCACTTAAGTCCACAAAAATTATTAGGTATCAAAATGTACTGATATCAAATTTATTAGATATCAACTATGAACAAGGTGTTGTGAAATGGTACAAGAGGGCTTGGCACGAAGGCTCACACCTGCAATCCCAGCACTTTAGGAGGCTGAGACAGGCAGATTGCTTGAGCCCAGGAGTTTGAGACCAGCCTGGGCAACAGGGCGAAACCCCATCTCTACTACAAATACAAAAATTAGCTGGGCGTGGTGGCAGGCACCAGTAATCCCAGCTACTCGGGAGGCTGAGGCAAGAGAATTGCTTAAATCTGGGAGGCAGAGGTTGTAGTGAGCCGAGACCATGCCACTTCACTCCAGCCTGGGTGCCTGAGTGACAGAGTGAGACCCCATCTCAAAAATAAGAAAAAAGAAACAGTACAAAAATGTCTAAGACATGCAGCCTGTCTATCTTCTTCTTCTCCTTTTTTTTTTTTTTTTTTTTTTGAGACAGAGTGTTGCTCTGTCTCCCAGGCTGGAGTATAGTGGCCTGATCTCAGCTCACTACAACTTCCACCTCCCGGGTTCAAGTGATTCTCCTGCCTCAGCCTCCCGAGTAGCTGGGACGACAGGCGTCTGCCACCACTCCCAGATAATTTTTGTATTTTTAGTAGAGACGGGGTTTCACCACATTGGCCAGGCTGGTCTCGAACTCCTGACCTTGTGATCTGCCTGCCTCGGCCTCCCAAAGTGCTGGAATTACAGGCGTGAGCCACCGCACCCGGCTATAGCCTATCTATCTTCAAGTAGACAACAATCTTGTTGGGGAGACATCATCATCATCCTACCTTTTTACAGCTTAAAATATATACATATATTTTAATTTTAAATAGAGATGTTGCCCAAATTGGTCTCAAACAGCTGGGCTCAAGTAATTCTCCTGCCTTGACCTTAAAACATATTTTGACAAGTGTTTTCTTAAATGCATTTCTCAGCAATCTATGGCACAAACAGAATTTGTCATACCCATTTTTCAGGCAAAGAAACTGTGGGTCAGACAAGCCAAGAAACTTGCTTCCCACATCCAAAGGTCTTTCCTTTTTAGCATGCAGCCTCTCTCACACAGATAATAACAGCAAAAGACAGATGGTAATAAATAATGGAGGAAGGTATGAACAGTATATTAGGGAAGCAGAGAGGAAGAAAAGAGCTTAATATCTATGGTGAGGAATCTGAGAGAAGTTGGTTAAAAAATGTGGCTTTTGATTTTATCTTTGAGATGACTTTTAGAGAACAGGACACTTTCAGTCAATTAAGAAGGGCAGGCCGGATGTGGTAGCTCACGCCTGTAATCTAGGCACTTAGCAAGACTGAGGTAGTGTATTAGTCCATTTTCACACTGCTATAAAGAACTATCCAAGACTGGGTAATTTAAAAAGGAAAGAGGTTTAACTGACTCACAGTTCCACACGGCTGGGGAGGCCTCACGAAACTTACATTTATGGGAAGAAGGCAAAGGAGAATCAAGCACCTTCTTACAAGGCAGCAGGAGAAAGAGCACAGGGGAAACTGCCACTTTTTTTTTTTTCTAAACAGAGTCTCGCTCTGTTGCCCAGGCTGTAGTGCAGTGGTGCAATCTCAGCTCACTGCAACCTCCGCCACTGGGGTTCAGGCAACTCTCCTGCCTCAGCCTCCCAAGTAGCTGGGACTACAGGCACCTGCCACCACACCCAGCTAATTTTTGTATTTTTAGTAGAGACAGGGTTTGATCATGTTGGCCAAGCTGGTTTCAAACTCCTGATCTCAAGTGATCCGCCCTCCTCAGCCTCCCAAAGTGCTGGGATTACAGGCGTGAGCCACAGCACCCAGCTGAAACTGCCACTTTTAAACCATCGGATCTCATGAGAATTCCTTCACCATCACAAGAACAGCATGGAGGAAACCACCCCCATGATCCAGTTGCCTCCCACCAGGTCACCCCCTTGATACATGGGGATGGATTACCATTGGAGGAGATGATATTTGGATGGGAACACAGAGCCAAACCATATCAGTCAGGCAGATTGCTTGAGCTTAGGGGTTCGAGACCAGCCTGGACAACATGGCAAAACACCATTAAAATTTTCAAAAACTAATAGAAAAAAGAAAAAAAGGGAAGGGCTAATAGGGAAGGTTAAGACGTAACAAGGAGGTTCATGTGGCTGAAGTCTGGCTACCTAAGGATGCGGCAGTGAGTCAGGCTGAAAAGGTAAGCCAGGTCCTTGAAAGGCAGGCAGAATGAAAACTACATGCAGCACACTAATGCTGAAGCTTGCTGGTGGAAGAATGGAAGGCTAGCTGCACGCTTCAGACTTGCAGTATTTCCCAACAGGAGCTCTTGTCATTTGGGGCAGGATAATTTTTTATTTATAGGACTGTCCTATGTACTACAGGATGCTATGCATCTCTGCCCCTTGCCTACTTCATGCTTATACTGCATTTCAGTCAGTCAAGACAGTAAGCAACGACTTTACAGATTTCTTACAGATTTCCAAATGTCATAGGAGGAGATACTGTCCCCAGTTTTAGAGGTAGTTATTAATGGTCTTTATTCCAGGTTCACATGAAGAGAGAAGAAAAGCAAGAAGATCTTCTTTTTTTGAGACAGAGTTTTGCTTTTGCTGCCTAGGCTGGAGTACCATGGCACGATCTTGGTTCACTGCAACCTCCACCTCCTGGGTTCAAGGGATTCTCCTGCCTCAGCCTCCTGAGTAGCTGGGATTACAGGTGCCTGCCACCACATCTGGCTAATTTTTTATCTTTTTAGGAGAGACGGGGTTGTACCATGTTGGCCATGCTGTTCTCGAACTCCTGACCTCAGGTGATCTGCCTGCCTCGGCCTCCCAAAGTGCTGAAATTAGAGGTGTGAGCCACAACGCCTGGCCAAATTTGTTTTTTTTTTTTTTGTCCCTGAGACAGAGTTTCGCTAGTGTTGCCCAGGCTGGAGTGCAATGGTGCAATCTCGGCTCACTGCAACCTCCGCCTCCCAAGTTCAAGCAATTCTCCTGTCTCAGCCTCCCAAGTAGCTGGGATCACAGGCACGTGGCACTACGGCCGGCTAATTTTTTTTTTGTATTTTTAGTGGACAGGATTTCGCCATGTTGGCCAGGCTGGTCTCAAACTCCTGACCTCAGGTGATCTGCCCACCTCAGCCTCCCAAAGTGCTGGGATTACGGGCATGAGCCACCAAACCCAGCCCAAATTTGTATTTTACAATCGATACTTGTCACATTCAAAATTTTTGTATGAGTCCATTTAAATTTTGTATTTGCTGAACATATACTATGTTAAAATAGTCATGATATGATCTAGTACTAAAATCTGACTACTCTCTAAGCAAGATCTTAGAAATACCCTCATGTACAGCTTTCCTTTGTTTTCCTCTTAGATAATGTGAGATGTTTAAAATTCTAACCATAACACCTTGACCACTTTGGAGTAGAGAAAAATCCAATGAAAAAGCAGAGGGCTGGGTGCAGTGGCTCATGCCTGTAATCCCAGCACTTTGGGAGGCCAAGGTGGGTGGATCACGTGAGGTCAGGAGTTCGAGACCAGCCTGGCGAACATGGCGAAACCCCATCTCTACTAAAAATACAAAAATCAGCTGGGTGTGGTGGCACACACCTGTAGTCTCAACTACTCGGGAGGCTGAGGCAGGACAATTGCTTGAACTCGAGAGGTGGAGGTTGTGGTGAGACAAGATTGTACCACTGCACTCTACCCTGGGCAACAGACTCCATCTCAAAAAAAAAAAAAAAAAAAAACAGAATATAAAATTATTAACAAACTGCCTACAATATATTTAGGCTCACACTTTTCCCTAATTCGGGTTATAAAATTAATATAAACTCTCATTTTACATTCTCTTCATTAAAAAGTCAGATAATGGCCAGGCACAGTGGCTCACACTTGTAATCCCAACATTTTGGGAGGCCAAGGTGGGAGGATCGCTTGAGCCCAGGAGTTCAAGATAAGCCTGGGTAATACGGTGAGATACCATCTCTACAAATAATTTTTTAAAAATTAGCTAGGCGTGGTGGCATGCACCTGTGGGCCCAGCTACTCAAAAGGCTGAGGCAGAAGGACTACCTGAGCCCAGGAGGTCGAGGCTGCAGTGACCCATGATCACGCCACCATATCACAGTCTGGGTGACAGAGTGAGACTCCATTTCAAAATAAATAAATAATTAAAAGTCAGATAAAATGCATGCTGTGGCCAAGTGCAGTGGCTGACGTATGTAATCCCAGCCCTGTGGGAGGCCAAGGCAGGCATATTGCTTGAGCTCAGTTCAAGACTAGCCTGGGCAACATGGTGAAACCCCATCTCTACAAAAAATACAAAAGTTAACCAGGCGTGCCCCAGCACTATCTACTATCAGTAGTCCTGATACTCAGGAGGCTGAGGTGGGAGGAT
The DNA here is from genome assembly GCF_024542745.1 of Macaca thibetana thibetana. NCBI lineage: Eukaryota > Metazoa > Chordata > Mammalia > Primates > Cercopithecidae > Macaca > Macaca thibetana. The sequence goes on from NC_065578.1 coordinate 15,203,984, forward strand.
CACCTGAGCCTGGGGAGGTGGAGGCTGCAGTGAGCTGTGATTATGCCACTGCACTCCAGCTTCGGTGATAGAGTGAGACCTTGTCTCAAAAACAAAGCAAACAAAAAAACATGCCTCCAAAGAAGTTTCTGGAAATATGACCACAGGCAGGGTAGAATCTGCTTTCACAGTAAATACTTACTGTGCGAGAAGCGCTGAGTGATTGGGGTTCCAGGATAAGGATAGGTACGGCTCTCCCACTGAATGTTTCCTTCCTGGACGGCCTTCATGAAACCATGATAACATTGATGGGCTACACCTAAGACAGAAAGAGCAAATCCTTCAGTCCAGACACTTAACTTATCCATCAAATTATTAAAACTGTGTCTATTACCTGTTTTTATCATTTTTATAAAACAAGTTTCTTTTTTTTTTTTTTTTTTGAGACGGAATCTCACTCTGTCGCCCAGGCTGGAGTGCAGCGGCGCGATCTTGGCTCACTGCAACCTCTGCCTCCCGGGTTCAAGCGATTCTCCTGCTTCAGCCTCCCAAGTGGCTGGGATTACACGCACCTGCCACCACACCCGGATAATTTTCTTTTAGTAGAGACGGGGCTTCACCATCTTGGTCAGGCTGGTCTTGAACTCCTGACCTTGTGATCTACCCACCTCAGCCTTCCAAAGTGCTGGGATTACAGGCATGAGCCACCACGCCTGGCCTATAGGACAAATTTCTTTGAGGAATTCCAAATTTATCTGATTTTCATTCAAAGGAAAGAAATTTTTTAAAACTGAAAGGCAATCCTTTCGGTTTATCAAAGTCCAGGGAGGTTAAGTGACATTAAAAATTACAAAATTAGCTCACACTGTAACTCTAGTCCCTTTTATGTTATGTTATCTCATAAAGCAACATATTAAGATAATTGATCTTATTTACTCCAAAGCAAAGGTGTTGGGGGATAATTTAGCCTTATGAAAGAGTATGATAAAACAATGTCTGGAACATAACAGGTGTTCAATAAGTATCTATAGTTGGAAACTGTAATAAAGCATTCTCTCTCTTAAATATAGAGATAATAATTAGCTTACAATTGATTATGTTTTGTTTATTTTTTTTCTTCAGACAGGGTCTTGCTCTGTTACCCAGGCTGGAGTGGCATGACTTTGGCTCACTGCAACCTCTGCCTCCCAGGCTCAAGCAATACTCCTACCTCCGCCTCCTGGGTAGCAGGGACTACAGGCAAGCACCACCATGTCTGGCTAAAATGGATTATGAAATACATAACTCAGGAAAGTTTTTTTTTTTTTGAGACAGAGTCTCGCTCTGTCGCCTAGGCTGGAGTATAGTGGCTCACCGCAACCTCTGCCTCCCGGGTTCAAGTGATTCTCCTGCCTCAGCCTACTGAGTAGCTGGGATTACAGACATGCATCACCACGCCCAGCTAATTTTGTTATTTTTAGTAGAGACAGGGTTTCACCATGGTGGCCAGGCTGGTCTCAAACTCCCCAGCTCAGGTGATCCACCCACCTCGGCCTCCCAAAGTGTTGGGTTTACAGGCGTGAGCTACTGCATCCAACCAGGAAAAGATTTTAAAAGATGAGAGGTCAGGCACAGTGGCTCACACCTGTAATCCCAGTGCTTTAGGAAGCCAAGGCAGAAGGATAGCTTGAAGCCAGGAGTTTGAGACCAGCCTGGGCAACATAGTAAGACCCTGTTTCTCTGCAAAAAACTTTAAAATTAGTCAGGCATGGTGGTCTGCACCTGTAGTCCTACTTGGGAGGCAGAGGAGGGAGGACCACTTGTGCCCAGGAGTTCAAGGCAGCAGCGATCATGCCTATGATCATGCCATGCCACTGCACTCCAGCCTGGGCAAGACAGTGAGACCCTGTCTCTTAAAAAGCTAACAAAAAAAAGACAGACATATAACAATGGAGAGGAAAGAAACCTGTCTTATTTCTAGAGCTAATAAGCAAGGTTGCAGGATACAAGGTTAGCATACAACAATGAACAAGTAGAATTTGAAATTAAAACACATAATACCATATACATTCACACCAAAAAACGAAATACTTAGATATAAATATAACAAAATTCATACAAAATCTATATGAAGAAACCCATAAAACTATGATGAAAGAAATCAAAGAACTAAATAAAGAGATAGTCCATGTTCATGGATAGGATAAGAAGACTCAATATTGTCAAGATGTCAGTTCTTCCCAACTTGATCTATAGATTCAATGCAATCCTAGTCAAAACCCCAGCAAATTATTTTGTGAATATCGACAAACTGATTCTAAAGTTTATGTGGAGAAGCACAAGATCCAGAATAGCCAAGAAAACATGGAAGGAGAAGAACAAAGTCAGAAGACTGATACCATCTGACTTCAATACTTACTATAAAAGCTATAGTAATCAAGACAGTGTGTTATTTGCAAATAATAGACAAATAGATCAATGGAACAGAACAGAGAGCCAAGAAATAGACCCAAACAAATACAGTCCACTGATTTTTTTTAATAGAGGTGGGGTCTCACTATGTTGTCTAGGCTGGTCTCAAACTCCTGAGCTCAAGCGATCCTCCCATCTCAGCCTCTCAAAGTGTTGGAATTACAGGCGTTAGCCACTGTGTCCAACCTTCACTGATCTTTGACAAAGAAGCAAAAGTAATATAATGCAGAAAAGACAGCGTTTTGCCAGGCTCAGTGGTGTATGCCTGTGGTCCTAGCTACATGAGCAGCTAAGGCAGGAGGATCGCTTGAGCCCAGGAGTACAAGGTTGTAGTGCACAATGATCCCACCTGTGAACAGCCATTGAATTTCAGCCTGGGAAACACAGTGAGACCCTATCTCTCTCTCTCTCTTTTTTTTTGAGCCTGGGTCTCACTCTGTCACCTAGCATGGAGTACAGTGGCACAGTCTCCGTTCACTGCAACCTCTGCCTCCTGAGCAATCTCAGCCTCTGAGTAGCCGGGAGTACAGGCACACACCACCACACCCAGCTAATTTCTGGTTTTTTTTTTTGTTTTTGTAGAGATGGGGGTTGGCCATGTTCTCAGGCTGGGAGACCCCATCTCTGTGTGTTTTTTCATTTTTTTTTTTTTTTTTTTGAGAAGGAGTCTTACTCTCTTGCCCAGGCTGGAATGCAGTGGCACAATGTCAGCTCACTGTAACTTCCACCTCCCATGTTCAAATGATTCCCCTGCCTCAGGTTCCCAAGTAGCTGAGATTACAGGCGTGTGCTACCACACTCAACTAATTTTGCATTTTTAGTAGAGACTGAGTTTCACCATGTTGGCCAGGTTGGTCTCAAACTCTTGATCTCAAGTGATCTGCCCACCTCGGCCTCCCAAAATGCTGGGATTACAGGCGTGAGCCACCATGTCTGGCCAGGAGACCCCATTTTTGTTTTGTTTTTTTTTTGAGATGGAGTCTCACTCTGTCACCTAGGCTGGAGTGCTGTGGCGCTATCTCAGCTTACTGCAACCTCCAACTCCTGGGTTCAAGTGGTTCTTCTGCCTCAGCCTTCCGAGTAGCTGGGATTACAGGCACGCACCACCACACCCAGCTAATTTTTTTTTTTGTATTTTTAATAGAGATGGGGTTTCACCATGTTGGCCAGGATGGTCTCAATCTCTTGACCTTGTGATCCATCCACCTCGGCCTCCCAAAGTGCTGGGATTACAGGTGTGAGCCACCGCGTCTGGCCAACTCCATCTCTTAAAGAAAAAAAAAAAAAAGCCTTTTCCAAAAGTGACACAAATTAAAATCTACATGCAAGAAAATGAATATAGACATCTTTCATGAAAATGAACTAAAAATGAATCACGGTCCTAAATGTAAAACATAAAACTCCTTGAAGATAACAGGAGACAAACTAGATGACCTTGAGTTTGGGGATGACTTTTTAGACACAACACCAAAGACATGATCCATGAAAGAAAGAATGACCAGGCGTGGTAGCTCACGCCTGTAATTCTAACACTTTGGGAGGCCGAGGTGGGAGGATAACTCGAGCCCAGGAGCTCAAGACCAGCCTGGGCAACACAGGGAGACCCTGTCTCGACAAAATATTTTTTTTTTTTTTTTTTTTTTTTTTTTTTTTTTTGAGACGGAGTCTTGCTCTGTCACCCAGGCTGGAGTGCAGTGGCCGGATCTCAGCTCACTGCAAGCTCCTCCTCTCGGGTTCACGCCATTCTCCTGCCTCAGCCTCCCGAGTAGCTGGGACTACAGGCACCCGCCACTTCGCCCGGCTAGTTTTTTGTATTTTTTAGTAGAGACGGGGTTTCACCGTATTAGCCAGGATGGTCTCGATCTCCTGACCTCATGATCCGCTTGTCTCGGCCTCCCAAAGTGCCGGGATTACAGGCTTGAGCCACCGCGCCCGGCCGACAAAATATTTTTTAAAACATTAGCCAGGTATGGCCGGGTCAGTGGCTCACACCCGTAATCCCAGCACTTTGGGAAGCTGACCGAGGTGGGTGATCACTTAAAGTCAGGAGTTTGAGACCAGCCTGGTCAACAGGGTAAAACTCTGTCTCTACTAAAAACAAAAATTAGCCAGGTGTAGTAGCATGCACCTGTAATCCCAGCTACTCGGGAGGTGGAGGCAGGAGAATTGCTTGAACCCAGGAGGTGGAGGTTGCAATAAGCCAAGATTGCACTACTGCACTCCAGCCTGGGCGATGAAGTGAGACTCCATCTGAAAAAAAAGAAAAAAAAAATTAGCCGGGTGTGGTGGCATGTGCTTGTAGTGCCAGCTACTTGGGAAGCTAAAGTTGGAGGATCGCTTGAGCCTGGGAGGTCGAGGCTGCAGTAAGCCCTGATCACACCACTAGATTCCAGCGTAGGTGACAAAGCAAGATCTTATCCCCTACTCAAAACAATTGATAAGCCAGAATTCATTAAAACTAAAAGTTTCTGCTCTGTGAAAACTACTGTCAAGGGAATGAGAAGATAAGCCACAGACTGAGAGAAAATATTTGCAAAAGACATATCTGATAAAAGACAGTTATATAGAATATCCAAAGAACTCTTAAAACTCAACAATATTAGGGCCGAGCATGGTGGCTAATGTCTGTAATCCTAGCACTTTGGGAGGATGAGGCAGGTGAATCACTTGACGTCAGGAGTTTGAGATCAGCCTGGCCAACATAGTGAAACCCTGTCTCTGCTAAAAACACAAAAATTACCCAGAAATCACTTGAACCCAGAAGGCGGAGGTTGCAGTGAGCCAATATTGTGCCACTGCACTCCAGTCTAGGCAACAGAGCAGGACTCTGTCTCAAAACAAACAAACATACATACAAACAAAAAAACTCAACAACATTAATAAACAAACAACCCAATTAAAAAACGGGTCAAGGCCGGGTGTGGTGGCTCACACCTGTAATCCTAGCACTTTGGGAGGCCAAGGTGGGTGAATCACGAAGTCAGGAGATCCAGACTATCCTGGCTAACAAGGTGAAACTCCGTCTCTACTAAAAATACAAAAAATTAGCCAGGCGTGGTGGCGGACGCCTGTAGTCCCAGCTACTTGGAAGGTTGAGGCAAGAGAATGGCGTGAACCCAGGAGGTAGAGCTTGCAGTGAGCCGAGATCGTGCCCCTGCACTCCAGCCTGGGCAACACAGTGAGACTCTGTCTCAAAAAAACAAACAAAATAAAGGGTCAAAGGCCTGGCATGGTGGCTCATAATTCCAGGACTTTAGCAGGCCCAGGTGGGAAGATTGCTTGATCCCAAGAGTTCAGGACCAGCCTGGCAACACAGTGAGACCTCATCTCTACAAAAATAAATAAATAAATAAATAAATACAAAAATTAGCTGGGTGCGGTGGTACACACCTGTAGTCCCAGCTACTTGAGAGGCTGAGGCGAGAGGACTGCTTGAGCCCAGGAAGTTGAGGCCGCAATGAGCTATGATCATGCCACTGTGCTCTAACCTGGGTGACAGAGCAAGACCTTGTCTCAAAAAAAAAAAAAAAAAAAAAAAAAAAAAACCACACGCACAATAAAAATCAGTCAAAGACCTGAAACAGACACTTCACTGAAGAAGATACGTGGATAACACATAAGCACATGAAAATATGCTCCATATCATTTGTCATCAGGGAAACGCTAATTATAATGAAATACCACTACACATCTATGAGAATGATGAAAATCCCAACTACTACTACAAATGCTGGTGAGATTGTGGAGCAAAAGGAACTCTCATTCACTGCTAGTGGGAGTACAAAATGGTTCAGCCACTTAAAACAGTTCGGCAGTTCCTTACAAAACCAACCATGCTCTTACCATATGATCCAGCAATTGTGCACCTTGGTATTTACCCAAAGAAGCTGAAAACTTATGTCCACAGAAAAACCTGCACATGGATGTACACCAGCTTTATTCATAATTGTCAAACCTTGGAAGCAACCAAGATGCCCTTTCAGTAACTGAATGGGTAAACAAACTGTGGTGCATCTAGACAATGAAATATTACTCAGCACTAATAAAAAAAGAAATCATGAAAAGAAATGGAGGAAGCCGGGAACGGCGGCTCACGCCTATAATCCCAGCACTTTTGGAAGCTGAGGCAGGAAATCACTGGAGCTCAGGAGTTTGAGACTAGCCTGGGGAACAGCAAGATCCTATCTCTATAAAATTTTTTTTTTTAATTACACAGGCATGGTGGTGCACACCTGTGGTCCCAGCTATTCCAGTGGCTGAGATGGGAGGATCACTTGAGCCCAGGAGGTGGAGGTTGCAGTTAGCCAAAATCACGCCAATGCACTCCAGCCTGGGCAACAAAGCAAGACCCTGTCTCCAAAAAAAAAAGAGGAAACTTAAATGCAAATATTACTAAGTGAAAGAAACCAATCAGAAAAGGCTATATACTATATGATTCCAACTATATGACCATCTAGAAAAGGCAAAACTATGGAGACAGTAAAAAAATCAGTGATTGCCAGAGGTTGGTGGAAGGAAAGGATAAAGAGGGAGAGTATACAGGATTTTTAGGGCAGTGAAGCTATTATGATATTATAACAATGGATATGTGTCATTATACATTCATCCAAACCCATAGAATACATAACACCAAGCATGAACATTAATGTAAACTATGGACTTTGGGATAATAACAATGTTTCAGTATAGGTTCATCAATTGTAACACATGTACCACTCTGGTGAGGGATGCTGATAATGGGAGAGGCTATACATGTGTCAGGATAGGGGGTAAATGAGAAATTGGTTTTGTTTCTTTTTTTTTTTTTTGAGATGGAATCTCACTCTGTCATCCAGACTCGAGTGCAGTGGCTCGATCTTGGCACACTGCAACCTCTGCCTCCCAGGTTCGAACAATTCTGCTGTCTCAGCCTCCCGAGTAGCTGGGACTACAAGCACCCACCACCATGCCCAGCTAATTTTTGTATTTTTAGTAGAGATGAGGTTTCACCATGTTGGCAGGCTGGTCTTGAACTCCTGATCTCAAGTGATCCGCCCACACTGGCCTCCCAGAGTGCTGGGAATACAGGCATGAACCACTGTGCCCGCTCAGAGGAATCTGTTTCTCCTGCTGAATTTTGCTGTGAACCTAAAAGTGCTCTTAAAAAAAAAAAAAGTCTATTAAAATTAAAAACAAAGAAACAAAACTATCTCATCAGAGACTTCTGCCAGAAAGATCGATTTAAGACTGTGAGTACTAGGGTAGGGTTCTTTTCTTAAAAAAATAAAAAAAGAAAGAAAAGGAAAGAAAAAAGAAAAGAAAAGAAAAGGATAGGATAGGATAAGATAGGGAGAAGAAGAGAGAAGAGAAAAGAAAAAAGAAAAGAAAACCAAAATAAGACTGCCAAAGAAAACCTAGGATAAATTCATATATTTGATTAAATCACAGTCCCTTACCTGTGGTTTTCCTCCCTTTATTTGAGAAGTGAAAGCATGTATTTCCACAGTGCAGGGAGCCAATCTCTCCTGAAGAGCTCATCAACTCAGAATATAGAAGCAGGCTGTGTGTGCCAGTATTAGCAGTTATAATCAAATAAGCACAGGGCCCATAGAGCAGTTTCAATAGCTGGCTGTTAGCCCTCTAGGTGGACTTTGGGAGTTGACAAGGACTTCCCTCCCCATGAGAACCACCTTGATGCAAGGAAAATATTTTAAAACTGATTGATTCTGATCTAAAGATTGTTCTCTGTTATATCTCTGGCTGTCTTGTTCCCCCAGGAAAGAACACATCGAGACAACCCTCGCTTGATCAAAAATTACTCAACTTGACTGATCATCTTCAAACAAAAAGCAGGCCCTTTCCCCTTAAGATGCAATGAAGCCACTAACTACTTTCTACTAATTAAAAATACAGCATGTCTAGCAACCTAAACATTTAGCAAAAAGTTGAAATCTTGATTAGGAAAAGGATGAAAAAAGGACCAGAGTCTTGCTCGGTCGCCCAGGCTGGAGTCCAGTGGGTGATCTCGGCTCACTGCAACCTCCACCTCCTGGGTTCAAGCAATTCTCCTGCCTCAGCCTCCCCAGTAGCTGGGATTATAGGCACCCACCACCACGTCCAGCTAATTTTTGTATTTTCAGTAGAGACAAGGTTTCACCTTGTTGGCCTGGCTGGTCTCGAACTCCTGACCTCAGGTGATCCGCCTGTCTCAGCCTCACAAAGTGCTGGGATTACAGGAGTGAGCCACTGCACCCGGCCAAGAAACATATTTTAAAAAGTAAAAGATGTACATAGGGTCTTTGCTGTTTAGAGATAAAATCAAATGACAAATGCTTTCAAGAAAGCACAGTTGCTAAAAGTAGCTACTCAGAGACAATATGCAGCCTTAATCAGAGCATGGACTCTAAAGCCAGATTGCCTGAATGTGAATCTTTAATCCTGTATTTACTACCCATGTAAATAAGTTAACTGTGCCTCACTCAGTTCTGTCATCTATAAAATGCAGTATGTTCTAGTCATAGTTTGCTATGTGAATGTAAAGCAGTTACAATGGTGCTTGACACATGATAAAAGCTATGCTCACATTGGCTATTACTATTATCCCATATCCATTTCTATTTTGCCCATTCAAGAACAATACTATTAATTCACTTGGGAGGCTGAGGCGGATGGATCAGGAGATCGAGACCATCCTGGCTATCACAGTGAAACCCCATCTCTACTAAAAATACAAAAAATTAGCCGGGCGTGGTAATGGGTGCCTGAAGACCCAGCTACTCCAGAGGCTGAGGCAGGAGAATGGCAAGAACCCGGGAGGGGGAGCTTGCTGTGAGCCGAGATTGCACCACTGCATTCCAGCCTGGGCGACAGAGCGAGACTCTGTCTCAAAAAAAAAAAAAAAAAAAAAGAACAATACGATTAACCAGATCAACTCTAAGAATATGAAGCTTTTAAAAAGAATCCTCATTTTAAAAAATGCAAATGGGATTAGATACTTTAGTATTCAAGCTGTTCACTGAACTAACCAGGGTAAGAAAAAAAAGAAAATGTAGTATCGTCTAATACCAGATTTTATAACCATAATACATTTAAGGAAGGAAAAAAACTAAATTTGGAGTCTAAAAATAAATCAATGAAATTTGAAATCAATAAATAAACCTTTCTCCTATCCACAGTACCTTTGATAAGTCGATACCACTGTTTGCAGACAAGGGCCGCAGTTTTGTGTTCCTGATATGGTGACAGAAAGGACAGGATATACTCCAAAACCTCTTCTGGCAGCTCCGACATGGACCTATTATGTCTAGTCTCGTCAGCCTCCAATACTGGGTGGGGCTCCTCATCTTGCTCCATTGTCCCTTCCAGCACAGTTTCTTCCTGGTCCACAGCCATGAAACTGTCATCTTCACTGTCTGAGGAGCTGGCCATGACATCCCACTCAACAGCTGTAATAGGTAAAATACAAATATCAGTATTGCACTGAAAGCAGCTCAAAAACAATTCAGGCATGCACATCTAAGCTCTTCATAATTTCGTTTCCACTCTCAGTATGAAATCTGCTCTTCAGCACTTTCCAACACCAGTTGTGAGCCACCTTAATTCGACAGGTACAGCTCAAATACCAAGCCCATCCCCAAAGGCTTCTGATTACATTTTTTCTCTTCACTGAAAACCAGAGTAGCAGCCAAGTTCTGGTATAACCATAAACCAGAAAACTTGTTCTCCAACAATTCCTCTAACTCAAGGATCTGACTGACTGACAGCAAAGAGAAGAGCAACTAGCCTCCTTGACCAGTAACAATGATCTAAGACCTCAAACTTTGAAGAAAAAACTAACTCTGGGTCCTGCAAAGAGTAACAACATTCTGAGAATATAGGTTAAGAAATAACGGGTTTTCAGCCAGGCACGGTGGCTCACACCTGTAATCCCAGCACTTTGGGAGGCCAAGGCGGGCAGATCGCCTGAAATCAGAAGTTTGAGACCTGCCCGACCAACATGGAGAAACCCTGTCTCTACTAAAAATTCAAAATTAGCCAGGCCTAGTGGCACACGCCTGTAATCCCAGTTACTCGGGAGGCTGAGGCAGGAGAATCACTTGAACTTGGGAGGCAGAGTTGCAGTGAGTTGAGATCGTGCCACTGCACTCCAGCCTGGGCAACAAGAGCGAATCTCCAACTCAAAAAAAAAAAAAAGAAAGAAAGAAAGGAAAGAACAGTTTTTCTAAGCTTTTATGCAGGATGAGTTACTTAACCTTTTTCTTGTTTGCCCCGAGAATACTCGCCAGCAGTGCCTGCAACTGCGGCATTGACCCCGAGTTAACTTTGCCAGAAACAAAAGACATCATTCTATTTATAGAATTCTGTTTTTAGTAGTGGTTATTTCCATTTACAAAATATAGTAATTCTCGGTTGGGTGCACTGGCTCATGCCTGTAATCCCAGCACTTTGGGATTCCAAGGCAGGCAGATCACCTTAGGTCAGGAGTTCGAGACCAACGTGGGCAACATGGTGAAACCCCGTCTCTACTAAAAATACAAAAATTAGCCAGGTGTAGTGGAGCGTGCCTGTAATCCCAGCTACTCAGGAGACTGAGGCAGGAGAATCGCTTGAACCTGGGAGACAGAGGTTGCAGTGAGCCGAGATCATGCCATTGCACTCCAGCCTGGGCCACAGAGCAAGACTCTGTCTCAAAAACAAACAAACAAACAAACAAACAAAAAGAAAGAAGATAGTAAATGTTCCAAGAATAGGCTTCACTTGCTAAAATACCAAATACAAGGCAATATTTACAATAGAAAATATCATAAGAGATCCAGGCAGTAAAAAACTAGAACATGAATGTCTATCAACAACAGAACAGATAAATTGTGGTACATTTGCCATGAAATATTATAAAGCAAAGAACCACAGGTTACATACATATAAATAAATATCTCAAACATAATGTTAAGCAAAAGAAGATAGAAGGCCAGATGCAGTGGCTTACACCTGTAATCCCAACACTTTGGGAGGCCGAGGCGGGCGGATTACCTGAGGTCAGGAGTTCAAGACCAGCCTGGCCAACATGGTGAAACCCCGTCTCTACTAAAAAATATAAAAATTAGGCCGGGCGCAGTGGCTCACACCTGTAATCCCAGCACTTTGGGGACCGAGGTAGGCGGATCATCTGAGGTCAGGAGTTTAAGACCAGCCTGGTCAACAATGGTGAAACTCCATCTCTACTAAAAATGCAAAAACTAGCCGGGCGTGGTGGCGTATGCCTGTAGTCCCAGCTTCTAGGGAGGTTAAGGCATGAGAATCACTTGAACCTGGAAGGCGGTGGTTGCAATGAGCTGAGATCATTCCACTGCACTCCAGCCTGGGCAATAGAGTGAGATTGTCTCAACAAACAAACAAAAAACCAAAACTTAGCCAGGCTTGGTGGCGCACGTGCCTGTAATCCCAGTTACTTGGGAGGATGAGGCAGGAGAATCACTGGAACCTGGGAGGCAGAGGTTGCAGTTAGCCAAGACTGGGCAACTGCACTCCAGCCTAGACAATACAGCGAGACTCCATCTCAAAAACAAAAACAAAAACAAAAACAAAAAACAGAACACAGAAGAATGGGCAAGCACAGTGGCTCATCCCTATAATCCCAACGCTTTAGTAAGCCAAAGCAGGAGGATCATTTGAGGTCAGGAATTTGAGACCAGCCTGGGCAACAAAATGAGGCACCATCTCTATAAAAAAATAATTAACCGGGTGTGGTGGCACTCATCTGTGGTCCCAGCTACCCAGGAGGCTGAAGAGGAGGATTGCTTAAGCCCAAGAGTTCGAGGCTACAGGAAGCCATGATCACACCACTGGACTCCAGCCTGGGCAACAGAGTGAGACCCTGTCTCGAAGAAAAAAAAAAAAAAAAGAAGAAGAAGAATATATATTGTATGATTACAATGATATCAAGTTCAAAATGAGGCAAAATTTATGCTGTTACAAGTGAGGTATCTGAGGTACTAGTAAAGTTCTGTTTCCTGATTGGGTACTGGTTACACAGATGTCTTTTGTTTGTAAAAAATTTACTGAGCTGAATACTCATGCATTTCTCTAAAGTTTGTTAAAATACTGGCTGGGTGCAGTGGCTCATGCCTGTAATCCCAGAACTTTGGGAGGCCAAGGCGGGGAGATCACCCCAGGTCAGGAGTTTGAGACCAGCATGGCTAGCATGATGAAACCCCGTGTCTACTAAAAACACAAAAATTAGTCGGGTGTGGTGGCACGTGCCTGTAATCCCAGCTACTCAGGAGACTGAGGCAGGACAATTGCTTGAACCCGGGAGGCAGAGGTTGCAGTGAGCTGAGGTCGCTCCACTGCACTCCAGCCTGGGCGATGGAGCAAGACTCCATCTTAAATAAATAAAGTTTGCCAAAATAAGCCATTATCAGCAGTTACTTCTAGTGAGAACATTATTGATAATTTTAAAAATGTCTTCTTTGTGTTTATCTGTAGTCCTTAAATTTTCTACAAAGAAAACATACACACAGAGGCAGGCATCTCATTTATACTCCTATGACATAATATGCAAAGTCTGAGGTAAAACCAGTAAAATGAAGGAAATAGGGTGTTTTATGTAAGAACTGTGTTGCAGATTAGATTCTCCAAGAAGCAGATGCTAAACAGAATTCAGAATGAAAAAAGTTTAATGGTAAGTAACTTCTGGAAGAAGTGCAGAAAGAGCAGGATTGGGCAGGAGGAACCATCAGACCACAATGCAGACCTGACAAAGCCTGTCCAACAGAGAGCTTGGGAGCAAAGACAGCCACTCAGGGGAATGTAGTACTGGGCAGAAAAGGCAAAGCTCTTAATCACTGCTACGCTCAACCACTGGCAGAAGGCTCCAAAGCTGAGGCAGACACTAAAGGAGCTAACAGCTTCAGCTAGCCTCCTTACAGATGGACAGTCCTTTTGAAGGGATATTTTTATTATTTTTTAATACATTTATTTCCCTTGCTCCACACACATCTACCCAGATCATTTACTATGCCACCCCACTTTACAAATTTCCAGCATTCCCTCTAGCACTGATGAAAGTTAAGAATAATAAGGGTCTTCTCTTCCCAGTTCTTCCCAGAATTGGGAAAAGGTGGATTGCGGGGGGCAGAGACGAAGAGAAGAGTAATCTCGAAATATACTTTGGGGCTTTGAGAAAGATCTGAAATGTTCCAAAAAGTGACAGAGGGGGGAGAGCAGAGAACAGAAACCTCCTACCTCATCTCTACCACTGCAGTAATTCATGCACTAATTATGTGTAACATCTTTTAAAACTGGAATGAACTCATAAAATTGCTTCCAAGATAATTTATCTACCAAACTGGCTGAAAGCTCATGATACTACAAATGTGTCCTAGCACAGTGGCTATTAGAATCTTAGTGATAATCAGCAATTGGTGGCTACTTGGAAGGACTGGAATGGCTTAAGTCCACCTGGTGGTGTGGGGGAAAGGCAGTGATGGTGAGAAGGGAGCAATTCCCTTCATTCCTCAAAAGCAGAAGAGTATTATAATGGGTTTCCTGAAAACTGTATTAAAAAAAGGATCCCAGGCCAGGTGTGGTGGTTCACGCCTGTAATCCCAGCACTTTGGGAAGCTGAGGCAGGCAGATGACAAGGTCAGGAGTTTGAGACCAGCCTGGCCAACATGGTGAAACTCCGTCTCTACTAAAAACACAAAAATTAGCTGGGCATGGTGGCGCATGCCTGTAGTCCCAGCTACTCGGGAGGCTGAGGCAAGAGAATTGCTTGAACCTGGGAGGTAACGTAGCAGTGAGCCTAGATTATGCCACTGCACTCCAGCCTGGGTGACAGAGTAAGACTCCATCTCAGAAAAAAAAAAAAAAAAAAAAAGAAAAGAAAAGAAAAACGATCCTAGTTAGGCCTCCTTCCATGCTCACGGGGATAAGGTGTTTTTCAACATGACTGACTTGCTAGAGGGAGGCCTTTCAAACAACAGAGACCTCCATTTCCAGCCCAAATTCCTGTCTTAAAACATATGCCGAGTGTGGTGGCTCATACCTGTAATCCCAGCACTTTGGGAGGCCAAGGCGGGTGGATCACCTGAGGTCAGGAGTTCAAGACCAGCCTGGCCAACATGGTGAAACCCCGTCTCTACTAAAAATACAAAAAACTAGCTGGGCGTGGTGGCAGGTGCCTGTAATCCCAGCTACTGAGGAGGTTAAGGCAAGAGAATGGCTTGGACTGGAGAGGCAGAGGTTGCAGTAAGCCGAGATCACGCCATGCACTCTAACCTGGGCAACCAAAGCAAACTCCATATCAGGGAGAAAAAAAAAAAAAAAAAAAAAAAAAATCAAACCATACCTTTTATTACTGGAAAAAATATCACTTCCCATAATCCCCCTTACTTGTTCCCTTATATATTATCATTTCCTACTGGCTAACTTCCCTAATTTATTAACTTTCTCATATATATAAAAAAATATATAAACATATATATACACAGATATAAATATATATACATATATAAATATATATATACACACATATATATAATTTTTTTTTTTAAGTAGGGTCTCACTCTGTCACCCAGGCTGGAGTGAAGTGGCACGATCTCAGCTCACTGCAACCTCTGCCTCCCAGGTTCAAGTGATTCTCCCACTTCAACCTCCCAAGTAGCTGGCACGCGCCACCATGCCCAGCTAATTTTTTTTTTTTTTTTTTTTTTTTGAGATGGGAGTCTCTCCCTGTGCCCCAGGCTGAGTGCAGTGGCATGACCACATTTTTGTATTTTTCGTAGAAACAGGGTTTCACCATGTTAGCCAGGTTGGTCTCAAACTCCTGACCTCAAGTGATCCACCCACCTCAGCCTCCCAAAGTGCTGGGATTACAGCCGTGAGCCACCGTGCCCAACCTAACTTTCTTATGTTTTTAACCTCCACTCAGTTCTAAAATTCACCAAGGAAAAGAGTCCAAAGAAATGGATTAGTTTGGCTGCATGGTTGACATTTAAATTAAATACAGCATCTCAAATACAGTTGCTCCCTTGCACATTTTGACAGACTATAAGCCTAAGGTCTGTTGCAGAACAAAATGAATCAATGGAGGCTGCAAAAGATTATTTACATTACTATTTTTCCCAATCAGAATAAATTTGATTCAATAAAACTCACTCTCTTTCCAAATTGTCTTAAAATACAATAGCAAGCCAACATAAAGAGACTCATACTGCTGTAATAGCCAATATTAAGCAATTTCCACCATTCAACTGTTACACCCTCCACAAAAACATCAAACCCCACACCTTTGAGGGCATGTTTGCTAATTTGGCCCTAGGAACAGATGCCAAGGAGAACACACATGGGTGAGCTCAGATGCAACTCCTCTGTAATTACATGCCCAACACCAATTTGCATAGCACTTCTTTTTCACTTCCATGATTAGGTAACAAAATCATCACTCATATTCCCCCAAGGATATAGAGGCATTTTGAAACCCTGAGTTTTTCTTGTTTTCATGCCAAAAGAAGCCCTATAAACTTTTCACACGTAAGTATACTAACTCAGTGAATGTAGTTTTCATGAAACTGTTTAAAAGAAGTCCTTCTCACCTTTCACATTTGTGTTAGACCTTCTCAGCTTCCCCAACGGATTGAATGAATGTACTAGAATCTGAGCTCCCTGGGGACACGACCATTGGCCTAGGCATCTTTGTCTTCTTAGCACTAGGCATTCAAATGAGTGTACGGTTTATTGACATGTCTACTCAGAACACCTTTGTGCTGAGCTTGCATGGGTTTTGTTTTTTTTTAAGATAGGGTTCTGGCCGGGCGCCGTGGCTCACGCCTATAATCCCAGCACTTTGGGAGGCCAGGGTGTGCGAATCACCTGAGGTCAGGAGTTCGAGACCAGCCTCAACATGGAGAAACCCCGTCTCTACTAAAAATACAAAAATTAGCTGGGCATGGTGGTGCATGCCTGTAATCCCAGCTACTTGGGAGGCTGAGGCAGAATTGCTTGAACCTGGGAGGCAGAAGTTGCAGTGAGCCGAGATCATGCCATTGTACTCCAGCCTGGGCAACAAGAGCGAAACTCTGTCTCAAAAAAATAAATAAATAAAATAAAAAGTAAAGATAAGGTTCTGCTCTGTCACCCAGGCTATAATTGTACAGTGGCACAATTATAGCTCACTGCAGCCTTTAACTCCTAGGCTCAAGTGATCCTCCGTCCCAATGTTCCAAAGTGCTGGGAATACAAGTATAAGTCACTGTGCCCAGTCGTTATTTTATAATAGAAATTACATCATTAGGCCAGGTGTGGTGGCTCACGCCTGTAATCCCAGCACTTTGGGAGGCTGAAAAGTAAAAAAAAAAAAAAGAAGAAGGGACTGGACTGAATGGAGGCACCCACGGTCATCCCACAGCATGAGGGCTTCTGAGGTTTTAGGGACAAAGCAGCAACCCTGAACAGATGTCATTATGAACTCATAAAATTAACCACCTCAGCAGCACTAATGTAGGCTAAGTACTAAATGCTACTCTTGAAAATATAAAATACTGTTGAATGAGAGATATATAGAAGATCATAAAATGATTCAATCTAAGACAATAAGCCTTCTTATGAATATACCACCATTATCATTGTATCAACTCAAATGAAAAAGTTATAGAAAGTGGAAAAAGGACAAAATTAAAAATTCTACCCTACTCCGTGCATTCAACAAATATCAATGAAACATTTGCTATATGTAAAAATACTGTGCTTATTGCAAGCTTGACTACTATCAAATATTAAAAACACAAAAAGAAAAAAATATACTGTGCTCAGCTCCCACACAACATACAAAAAGAAGATATGTCACTATTTGCTCTCAAACAGATTGACCCACTAAGAGCCAAGGACACATAAATTAATAATAACAACACAGAACATTATATAATAAATGACCTATGAGACAAAACAAGAAGCTTTAGTGGTTCAAGGAAGAGATGGCTTCCAACCAGTATAAGGAAGGTTCACAGACAAGCATTTCAGCTGAGTTTTAAAGATTAGGTAGAAGCCAGGTGTGGTGACTCACGTCTGTAATCCAAGCACTTTGGGAAGTCAAAGCAGGCAGAAAACTTGAGTCCAGGAGTTTGAGACCAGCCTAGGCAACATGACAAAACCCTTCTCTACAAAAAATACAAAAATTAGTTGGTCATGGTGGTGCACACCTGTAGTCCCAGCTACAGGGGGGTTGAGGTGCGAGGATCGTTTGAGCCAGGAGGTTGATGCTGCAGTGAGCCAAGATCGCACAACTACACTCCAGCCTGGGTCACACAGCAAGACTCTGTTTCAAAAAATCAAAAAACAATAACAAAAATAAAGAATAGGTAGATTTCAGAGAATAAAATTGGAGAAGGTGAAAGTATTAAACATTGTCAAACTATTGTCCCTTAAACTGATATCCTTTGTCACTAACAGAATTACCTTTAGAGCTGGGTGCAGTGGCTCACACCAGTAAACCCAACACTTCGAGAGGCCAAGATGGGCAGATTGCTTGAGCCTAGGAGTTCGTGACCAGCCAAAGCAACAAAGGGAGACCCTGTCTCTATAAAAAACACAAAAATTGGCCAGGCGCGGTAGCTCACGCCTGTAATCCCAGCACTTTGTTTTTGTTTTTGTTTTTGTTTTTTTGAGACGGAGTCTAGCTCTGTTGCCCAGGCTGGAGTGCAATGGCCGGATCTCAGCTCACTGCAAGCCCCGCCTCCCGGGTTCACGCCATTCTCCTGCCTCAGCCTCCCGAGTAGCTGGGAGTACAGGCGCCCGCCACCTCGCCCGGCTAATTTTTTTTGTATTTTAGTAGAGACGGGGTTTCACCGTGTTAGCCAGGATGGTCTCGATCTCCTGAACTCGTGATCCGCCCGTCTCGGCCTCCCAAAGTGCTGGGATTACAGGCTTGAGCCACCGCGCCCGGCCAATCCCAGCACTTTGGAAGGCCGAGGTGGGTGGATCACAAGGTCAGGAGATTGAGACCATCCTGGCTAACACGGTGAAACCCCATCTCTACTAAAAATACAAAAAAATAGCTGGACGTTGTGGCGGGCGCCTGTAGTCCCAGCTACTCAGGAGGCTGAGGCAGGAGAATGGCATGAACCCAGGAGGCGGAGTTTGCAGTGAGCCGAGATTGCTCCACTGCACTCCAGCCTGGTGAGACTCTGCCTCAAAAAAAAAAAAAAAAATTAGCCAGGCATGGTAGTGCAAACCTGTTGTCCCAGCTACTTGGGAGGCTGAGGTGGGAGGATCTCTTGAACCCAAGACGTGGAGGCTGCAGTGAGCCAGGATCATGCCACTGCACTCCAGCTTGGGCAACAGAGCAAGATTCTGTCCCAAAACAACAACAACAACAAAACAAAGTTACCTTTAAGACAAAAAAACAAAACAAAACTGAAAAACACATTTTTTACCTAATTGTTTTTATCGTAAGTACACACTATTTAATATTTTAAATTCTACACTAACAAAGCGTATACTCTAGAGACTTCTTATTACTGACAGTCTGACCAAAAAAAGCCTAGAAACAGAATAATTTGGCACAACCATTGTTGCTATTAGCAAACTGAGCTATTACGACAAGCAAAGTCAGGAAGCTATTTTACAAAGCATACCAAATTTCATAACAGATACCAGCTGCAGTTTTTAAAAATGGTGAACTCATTAGTGTGTTACCCAATTAAGATTCCCTTAATAAAACAGAAAAATTTGTAAATGGAAAAATAAAGTATTCCCACAAACTACCCATCAATATACTTTCTTTTTTTGTTGTTGTTTTGTTTTTGAGACAGAGTCTGGCTTTGTCACCTAGGCTGGAGTGCAGTGGAACTCACTCAAGTGATTCTCCTACCTCAGCCTCCAGAGTAGCTGGGATTACAGGCATGCACCACCACGCCCAACTGATTTTTGTATTTTAGTAGAGACAGGGTTTCACCATGCTGGCCAGGCTGGTCTCGAACTCCTGACCTCAGGTGATCCGCCCACCTCGGCCTCCTAGAGTGCTGGGATTACAGGCGTGAGCCACTGCATCCAGTTGAAAATTTCATATGGAGAACCATATGCTTTAAATTCAGCAAAACGTTTTATTTGGTAGAAAGGTATCATGGAGGCCGGGCGCGGTAGCTCACGCCTGTAATCCCAGCACTTTGGGAGGCCGAGGCGGGTGGATCACAAGGTCAGGAGATTGAGACCATCCTGGCTAACCCAGTGAAACCCCGTCTCTATTGAAAATACAAAAAATTAGCGGGGCGCGGTGGCGGTTGACTGTAGTACCAGCTACTCGGGAGGCTGAGGCAGGAGAATAGCATGAACCCGGGAGGCGGAGCTTGCAGTGAGCCGAGATCCCCCCCACTGCACTTCAGCCTGGGCTACAGAGTGAGACTCCATCTCAAAAAAAAAAAAAAAAAGAGAGGTATGATGGAACTTTAATGCCCAAATTTATATGTATATGTGTTTGTGTGTATGTATATATACAGTGTGTGTGTATATATATATATTGTGTGTGTGTGTGTGTATATATATATATTCTTTTTTTTTTTTTTTTGAGATGGAGTTTCACTCTTGTTGCCCAGGCTGGAGTGCAATGGCACGATCTTGGTGCAAACTCCACCTCCCCAGTTCAAGCGATTCTCCTGTAGTAGCTGGGATTACAAGCATGCGCCACCATGCCCGGCTAATTTTGTATTTTTTAGTAGAGACGGGGTTTCTCCATGTTGGTCAGGCTGGTCTCGAACTCCCAACCTCAGGTGATCCACCTGCCTCAGCCCCCCAAAGTGCTGGGATTACAGGCATGAGCCACCATGCCCGGTCTCTTTATTGTTAATACAACTACTTGAGTTTTAAATTTTCTTCTTGAGGCCAGCACTTTGGGAGGCCAAAGCAAGTGGATCACTTGAGTTCAGGAGTTCAAGACCAGACTGGGCAACATGGTGAAACTCCCTCTCTACAAAAAATACAAAAATTAGCGTGGTGTGGTGGTGCACACTTGTAGTCTCAGCTACTCAGGAGGCCAAAGTAGGAGGATCACTTGAGCCCAGGAGGTAGAGGTTGCAGTGAGCCAAGATCACACTGCTGTATTGCAACCTGGACAACAGAACCAAACCCTGTCTCAAAAAAAAAAAAAAAAAAAAAAAGAAAGAAAGAAAAAATATATTCTTGCGTTAATTCTGATAGGTGATTTTTTTTAAGGATTTATAAGTCATCTAAAACACACAAGCCAGAATCATGTTAATTCTGATAGGTGATTTTTTTTAAGGATTTATGTCATCTAAAACACACAAGCCAGAATCATCTTAATTCTGATAGGTGATTTTTTTTCTAGGATTTATAAGTCATCTGAAACACATAAGCCAAAATCAACTACACCTTTCATTACTCACGTAATTTAAACAAACTAACAAAACATGGAGATGAGCTACACAAATGTCATCTGAGTAATGGCTAAAGGCCCTTAAATAAGATAGGCCTGCTCCGAAAACATTCAGTTTACTATGAACCATTTAATCTTTCTAATCCCAAAACGTGTCAACCAGGAAGCCTGCTCACTTACATAGCACCATCTCTCTCTATGACCCACTTCTAAACGTCATTTTAACTTCCTTTTTTTCCCCATTAGACTGTACACTACTTGAGAGCAGAGACTAAGCCATATTTATCTTTGTACGTCTGGCACATTAGTAGACACCTTATCAATATCAGTGATTTTCTGATGAAGATCATAAAGTCCCTTACTGATGAGGGGTGTTAATGACTCACTTCTGGTTGCAAAGTATACTCTTGAGGTGTTCAGTGTTGAAAGACTTCACTGAACCACACGTTCACATTGCCTTGCTTATGACCATAAGCACAAAGCCATCTGTAAGACACTTCATCTTAGTTGAGAGTACAGCATAAAATCTATCCTTCTTCATTGACGAATTTACTGAAATAAAAATAAATCTTAAGCAAAGACATAATTACACTTTTATGTAAATCTGCAATACCGTCAGGAGCCCAGCTGAAAAACCAAAAACCAAAACAAAACAAAAATGCTAACTTTTAATTGTGATAAGTCCCAGAAAAAAAACATTAAAAGGAGTTCAAAATTAGAAAGATAAATAAATTCAGAGTTAAAGATAGAGCCTAAAGTATTTCGCCCAAACCATTCAATTCTTTAAAGCATTTTAAAATCCAAGTAACACAGAAAAGTGACCATCCTAAGAGCAGAGCTGGATGAATTACTGCAAAGTAAACACGATCTCTTTTATTTTAAGATGGGAAAGTTTTTGTTTTGTTTTTTAAGACGGAGTCTCACTCTGTCACTCAGGCTGGAGTGCAAAGGCGCAATCTTGGCTCACTGCCACCTCTGCCTCCCAGGTTCAAGCAATTCTCTTACCTCTGCCTCCCAAGTAGCTGGGACTATAGACACACACCACCACACCCGGATAATTTCTATATTTTTAATAGAGACTGGGTTTCACCATATTGGCCAGACTGGTCTCAAACTCCTGACCTCAAGTGATCCACCCGCCTCAGTCTCCCAAAGTGTTGGGATTACGGGGGCGGGGGGATCCACCACGCCCAGCTAGAAAAGTTTTAAACAATCAAAATGATAGACATATCCAAGTCACTTAGCTTATACTGACAATTGCCACTATGAGAAATTCCAAGGTTTTCTATGAAACCAGTAAGACTCAAAGCTAACAATCCACATTTGTCAAAACCCACAGCATCAAAGAGTGAAATTTAATAGATGTAATTTAAAAAAACAAAACAAAACACATATTTAGGAGGCTGGGGGATCCCAGATTATGACAAAATAATCTAACTACATTACAAATATATGAGACCACCTTGGGTGGAGGAAAAGATGTTAACGTAACTTTGGAAACAAGGGGCATCTGTAAAACTATAAAGGCAAAAGAAACTGCATATAAGCACTAGTCTCTACTTAACAAAGTTGTTTCTCACAAAAGTAGAGGCTAGCAATACTAATCTAGCCATATATGTATACTGGTATTGAACGATTAAGTAAATAGTTGGCAGATGGCTAGACCCAAGTTTCTTATTGGAGTGGGAATTTACAGACAGTCAAGGAAGGAGAATAGAATGATCCTGTGATAATGGATTAGAGTAGGAGACAGGATGAACTCATGTTTAAATAGATACAGATGGTTACATATAGAAATATTTACAATTGGTGTATAATACATACACACACATATATATACATGTGTTAGTATACACTCATCTACCACCTTGTTCTGTTAACTGAAAGGGCCTACAAGTAATAAGCATACCTAGCACCCAGATGTTCTTTCTAATGCCATTCTCCAATAAAATAAACCAGGGCTCCTTGGTGAAATGGCAGAATCCAGGAGAAGGACAGGAAATATATAAGAAGAGCCTGGAGAATCCAGTACTGCCACAAAGTAAGGAAGTGCCCTAAAAACAAAAGAAAATTGATGGGATTGTGTAAAAGGGGCAAAGGAGACTGATCAAAGAGCTCCTGATGGTCAAAACTGAAACAGCTGGGCCACAAAATAAATTGGTATTGGATTAAAACCCAAAGTAGAGGCCAGGTGCTGTGGCTCATGCATGTAATCCTAGCACTTTGGCAGACTGAGGCGGGTGGAGTGCCTGCACTCAGGAGTTCGAAACCAGCCTGGGCAACACGGTGAAACCCCGTTTCTACTAAAATACAAAAAATTAGCCAGGTGTGGTGGTGTGCACCTGTAGTCCCAGCTACTCGGGAGGCTGAGGCAGGAGAACTGCTAGAACCAGGGAGGCGGAGGCTGCAGTGAGCCGAGATCACACCACTGCCCTCCAACATGGGTGACAGAGCGAGACTCCATCTCTAAATCAATCAACCAATCAATCAATGAATCCCGAAGTACAAAATGAATATCCACAAATTCATATTGATATAACTGATTAAGAAAAAAAAAAAAAAAAAAGGCCGGGTGCAGTGGCTTATGCCTGTAATCCCAGCATTTTGGGAGACCAAGGGAGGCAGATCATGAGGTCAGGAGTTTGAGACCAGCCTGGCCAAAATGGTGAAACCCCATCTTTACTAAAAATACAAAAAATTAGCCGGGTGTGGTGGTACACACCTGAAAGCCCAGCTACTCGGGAGGCTGAGGCAGAATTACTGGAACCCAGGAGGCAGAAGCAGGAGTGAGGCAAGATCTCGCCATTGTACTCCGGCCTGGGAAACAGAGCAAGACTCCGTCTCGGGCGGTGAGGGGAAGAGGGGACTCTCCCCTGCAGATTTCCAAATAATCTGTGCATGTACATTTTCCTCTCACTTCCAGCAGTAGAGCATAATTTCCGCTACCTTCCTAACTTGTCTCCACCTAGGTGAAGTTATTATATTATCATCATACAATGTAGCTAGACACTAAGCTAGTTTTACAATGGATAGAAAGTAATTTCATTCCTGCATACCTTGGGTAAATAAAACTTTCTGTGTATCTATGACAGGAAATTCATAATGGGGAAATGAAGGTTAAAAATTTAAAGTAGGCAGGGTGCAGGGGCTCATGCCTGTATTCCCAGCACTCTGAGAGGCCAAGATGGGAGGATCACTTGAGCCCAGGAGTTCAAGACCAGCCGGGGCAACACAGACTAGGCCCCATTTCTACAAAAAAATTTTAAAAATTAGCTGGGTGTGGTGGCAGCTACTTGGGGGGCTAGGGTGGAAGGATGGCTTGAGTCGAAGAGGTGGAGGCTACAGGGAGCTATGGTCTTACCACTGCACTCCAGCCTGTGTGACAGAGTGAGATCCTGTCCACCACAAAAATTAATTAATTTGGCCAGGCACGGTGTCTCACACCTGTAATCCCAGCACTTTGGGAGGTCAAGGCGGGCAGATCACAAGGTCAAGAGATTGCGACCATCCTGGCCAACATGGTGAAAACCTCTCTCTACTAAAAATACAAAAATTGGCTGGGTGCGGTGGCTCACACCTGTAATCCCAGCACTTTGGGAGACTGAGGAAGGTGAATCACCTGACATCAGGAGTTCGAGACCAGCCAGGCCAACATTGTGAAACCCCATCTCTACTAAAGACACAAAAAATTAGCTGGGCATGGTGGTGGGCACCTGTAATCCCAGCTACTTGGGAGGCTGAGGCAGGAGAATCACTTGAACTCCAGAGGTGGAGGTTGCAGTGAGCCAAGATCCCATCATTGCACTCCATTCTGAGCAACAAGAGCAAGACTCTGTCTCAAAAATAAAATAAAATAAAATAAAAATACAAAAATTAGCTGGGTGTGGTGGCGTGTGCCTGTAGTCCCCAGCTACTTGGGAGGCTGATGCAGGAGAATCGCTTTAACTGGGAGGCGAAGGTTGCAGTGAGCCGAGACAGCGCCACTGTACTCTGGCCTGGTGACAGAGCGAGACTCCATCTCAAAAACAAATAATAATAATAATTTTTTTTTTTTTTTTTTTTTTTGAGACGGAGTCTCGCTCTGTCGCCCAGGCTGGAGTGCAGTGGCCGGATCTCAGCTCACTGCAAGCTCCGCCTCCCGGGTTTACGCCATTCTCCTGCCTCAGCCTCCCGAGTAGCTGGGACTACAGGCGCCCACCACCTCGCCCGGCTGGTTTTTTTTTTTTGTATTTTTTAGTAGAGACGGGGTTTCACCGTGTTAGCCAGGATGGTCTCGATCTCCTGACCTCGTGATCCGCCCGTCTTGGCCTCCCAAAGTGCTGGGATTACAGGCTTGAGCCACCGCGCCCGGCCAATAATAATAATTTAATTAAAAAGTAAAAACCGGACTGGGTGCGGTGGCTCACACCTGTAATCCCAGCACTTTGGGAGGCTGAGGCGGGCAGATCACCTGAGGTCAGGAGTTTGAGACCATCCTGGCTATGGTGAAACCTTGTCTCTACTAAAAATACAAAAAATTAGCCACGCATGGTGGCAGGCTCATGTGCTCCCAGCTACTCGTGAGGCTGAGGCAGGAGAACGGCATGAACCCGGGAGGTGGAGCTTACAGTGAGCAGAGATCGCACCACTGCACTCCATCCTGGGTGACAGAGCGAGACTCCGTCTCAAACAACAACAACAACAAAA
Organism: Macaca thibetana thibetana; assembly: GCF_024542745.1. NCBI lineage: Eukaryota > Metazoa > Chordata > Mammalia > Primates > Cercopithecidae > Macaca > Macaca thibetana. The sequence continues at coordinate 15,229,464 of NC_065578.1, forward strand.
AACAAAAAACAAAAAAACAAAACAAAAGTAAAAACCGGCCGGGTGCGATGGCTCACACCTGTAATCCCAGCACTTTGGGAGGCCAAGGCGGATGGATCACCTGAGGTCAGGGGTTCGAGACCAGCCTGGCCAATATGGTGAAACCCTTTCTCTACTAAAAATACAAAAATTAGTCCAGCATGGTGGTGGGCACCTATAATCCCAGCTACTCAGGAGGCTGAGGCAGGATTTTCACTTGAATCAGGGAGGCGGAGGTTTCAGTGAGCTGAGATTGCACTAGAGGGCAACAGAGCAAGACTCAGTCTCAAAAAAAAAAAAAAAATGCAGCCGGGCGTGGTGGCTCACACCTGTAATCCCAGCACTTTGGGAGGCTGAGGCGGGCAGATCACCTGAGGTCAGGAGTTTGAGATCAGCCTGACCAACATGGAGAAACCCCGCCTCTACTAAAAATACAGAATTAGTCAGGCATGGTGGTACATGCGTGTAATCCCAGCTACTTGGGAGGCTGAGGCAGGAGAATCGCTTGAACCCGTGAGGTGGAGGTTGTGTTGAACCGAGATGGTGCCATTGCACTCTAGCCTGGGCAACAAGAGCAAAACTCCATCTCCAAAAAAAAAAAAGAAAAAGTATATTATATTAGTTGCTGGTTATATCTCATTAACTCTAATATTTAGTCACTTCTGATACAGCATATTTGTTCATTCTGGGGTAACAGATTTAGGACAGGGAAAAACAAGTGAAATAAAAATGTAATTCCCTCTTTGCCACCTTCAATAAATTTAATCACACACACTGAGAGCTTTGCTTGCACTTAAAATTTATAGCTTAAAAATTTTAAATTGCTGCAACACAGAAGGAAGGCACATTGTTATTATTACCATTGCCATAGTTGAATGAAGGAAGATTAAATATATCTATTATTCTCCAAAAAAAGAATGCTTATGGAATTGATGAAAAAATTTAATAAATGACATTGCTATATTGGGATTTAGTAAGCAAATAAAGTTATTCTCCTGGACCCTGAAAAATAAATCTTATTTGGTTTAACTACTCCTACCAACAATGTTTCAACTAATGAATTTCTTTTCTTTTTTTTTTTGAGATGGAGTCTCTCGTTCTGTCACCTAGGCTAGAGTGCAGTGGCACAAACTCAGCTCACTGCAACCCCCGTCTCTAGAGTTCAAGTGATTCTCCTGCCTCAAGCTGCTGAGTAGCTGGAATTACAGACATGTGCCACCATGCCCAGCTAATTGTTGTATTTTTAGTAGAGATAGGGTTTCACCATGTTGGTCAAGTTGGTCTAGAACTCTCGACCTCAAGTCATCTGCCTGCCTCAGCCTCCCAAAGTGCTGGGATTACGGGTGTGAGCCACTGTGCCTGGCCTCGACTAATGAATATTTTTGATAAAATGAATAAAATTATCAGGCAATAGTGACCAAAGCATGTCATGAATTTAACAATGAGAAGAGTAATGGCTTTTTCCAACAGATTTCAATTCAGTCATCTGAAGTACTTGTTTGTGAAATACCTTAAACTCCTTTCTCATTTCTGGTCTCTGCTCTTGCTGGCCATCCCCTCTTGCTGAAATACCATACTCGTACTTGCCAGTAGGACAAATTCCTACTCTGTTACATAAGAGTTACCTCTTCTTGAGGTTCTTCTATCCCCTCCAGCCAATTAAGTATTCCTCTGACCTTCTATTTATTTTGTACAGTATCTTCATTATCTCAAAGTTATATAAATATTTGTTGAGTGAGGTGGCCTACAAGACTTTAGCCAACATTAGATAAATACTACAGATAGTTTCTACTTTTCACCACTTCATAAGTTACAATTTTGCTTATTAACCACTTGCCTAATTAAAACCCACATTAAGAGCCAGGAGTGGTTGCTCATGCCTATTATCACAGCAACTCAGAAGACTGACAACAGAGAATCGCTTGAGGCCATGAGCTCAAGACCAGCCTGGGCAAAATACTGAGACCCCCATCTCCAAGAAGAAAAAAAAAATGCCAGGTATGGTGGTGTGCACCTGTAGTCCCAGCTATGTGGGCGGCTGAGGTGGGAAGATCACTTGAAGATTGCACCACTGCACTCCAGCCTGTAACAGTATAAGACCATGTCTTAAAAAAAAAAATTAATTGAAGTATGAAAAAATAAAATCTACAATTTACTTCTCATTGCTATGGTTCCAATAAAGTCACAACAGCACTAAAGCAATCAAGATGCAAAAATGCACAGCCACGAGTTTCCTTTAAGGAAAATATGCTTTAAGATGTGGTGTCCAGGCCGGGCGCGGTGGCTCACGCCTGTAATCCCAGCACTGTGGGAGGCCGAGGCGGGCGGATCACAAGGTCAGGAGATCGAGACCATCCTGGCTAACACTGTGAAACCCCGTCTCTACTAAAAATGCAAAAAATTAGCTGGGCGAGGCGGCGGGCGCCTGTAGTCCCAGCTACTCGGGAGGCTGAGGCAGGAGAATGGCGTGAACCCGGGAGGCGGAGCTTGCAGTGAGCCGAGATCGCGCCACTGCACTCCAGCCTGGGCGACTAAGCCAGACTCTGTCTCAAAAAAAAAAAAAAAAAAAAAAGATGTGGTGTCCAGGCCGGGCGCGGTGGCTCAAGCCTGTAATCCCAGCACTTTGGGAGGCCAAGACGGGCGGATCACGAGGTCAGGAGATCGAGACCATCCTGGCGAACACCGTGAAACCCCGTCTCTACTAAAAAATACAAAAAACTAGCCGGGCAATGTGGCGGGCGCCTGTAGTCCCAGCTACTCGGGAGGCTGAGGCAGGAGAATGGTGTAAACCTGGGAGGCGGAGCTTGCAGTGAGCTGAGATCCGGCCACTGCACTCCAGCCCGGGCTACAGAGTGAGACTCCGTCTCAAAAAAAAAAGAAAAAGATATGGTGTCCAGAAATGTGAAAATTGCCAGTACCAACTGTCTTCTTATGTGTGTTGAATCATACTGTATTTCAGATGGGTAGTGTTATGCCTGAAAACAGTTAATACTAGTTCAATTTTAAGAGTCAGCATTTAAAGGGATGGAATCCAGAAAACTAATTTCCATCTCTGACCTTCTATAAATTTGCTATGATATCAGGAAAATTGATTTTGCATACTGTATCAACTGTATGGTAAAAGTAATAATCCATCAAAAACTTCAAAAGGCTATGTTCTATACCATTTCTATGAAAACAAGTGATGACTGTGCAGAATACAAATATATTCAAAGATAGCTTATAATATGAAATTCAGCTACCAGACACAAATATGGGGAAGACAAAAGTGTTCACTTCATTTAAGATTGATTCTACAGATAAGACTAATGCCCTGAGAACACCTCCCTGGCACTTGGAGCAAAAGGCCAATGATATGGTCTATTTTAAACAGTCCACTTTTCAATAAAGTTTAAAATAACCCACAACTAAGAACATAATTTCACTGCTTCATGTTTACTAGTCTGTATCAGTTTACAAACTAAAATTAAACTGACATACACTTAACAGAATTCCCAACAACACAATAACATCATACAAAAGATAATACCAAGGTTGTTGTGAGTTATCCAGTTCTCTGTTACTTCCTAATGCTGCAAACTACAAATCAGAACCCCAAATAGGAGAAATGCTAAATAGTACATGAAGATGACTCATACAAGCAAACAGGTATGCAAAAACATTCAAAGTTCTTTTATTCTTAAACATTGAAATTCCTTAAAGCAAATACAAATTAAATGGAGTTTTAGAAGGGTAAACAGTGATCCTAAGATAGTATCAGGAAGAAAAAACTATTTTAATAATGGCCACATGCAGTGGCTCACTCCTGTAATCCTAGCACTGTGGGAAGCCAAGGTGAGCTAATAGCTTGAGCCCAGGAGTTCAACACCATCCTTGGCAACACAGTAAAACCTTGTCTGTACAAAAAAAAAAAAAAAATTAGCCAGGCTTGGTGGCTCTGTCTCAAAAAAAAAAAAAGAGAAAAGAAAATAAATAAAATTACCGACATGATGGCTTGTGTCTCTAATCCCAGCGACTCAGGAGTCTGAGGTGGGAGGATTGTTTGAGGCCAGAAGTCCACCTGGGATCACTCCTGCCTCAACCTCCCAAGAAGCTGGGAGTCCAGAAGCACACCACCAAACCCAGCTACTTTTTTTTATTTTGTAGAGCCAGGGTTTTGCCACATCACCCAGGCTGGTCAAACTCCTGGGCTCAAGTGATCCTCCTGTCTTGGCATCCAAAAGTGCTGGAATTACAGGTGTGAGACACCATGCCCCCGGCTCATATCACTTCTTAACTAATCTGTCGCAACAGAGAGAATTAGCTGGTTTTCCACTTCCTTCCTTCTTCCTTCTTCAATCTATTCTTAATTTTGCTGTAGTATTAAACTTCATGATGCAAATCTGGGTCAAAAACTTTTGACTGGGCCAAGCACGGTGGCTCACACCTGTAATCCTACCACTTTGGGAGGCTGAGGCGGGTGGATCACCTGAGGTCAGGAGTTCGAGACCAGCCTGGCCAACATGGTGAAACCCTGTCTCTACTAAAAATACAAAAAATTAGCTGGGCGTGGTGGTGGTCACCTGTAATCCCAGCTACTAAAGAGGCTGAGGCAGGAGAACCGCTTGAACCTGGGAGGCGGAGGTTGCAGTGAGCCAAGATCACGCCATTGCATTCCAGCCCAGGTGACACTGCAAGACTCCGTTGCACCAAGGAAAAAAAAACCTTTTGACTGTTTTAATGCCTATTCTTGAAAATTCAAGTTTTGTCTTGTTTTGTTTTTGATACGGAGTTTCACTCTTGTTGCTCAGGCTGGAGTACAATGGTGCGATCTCAGCTCACTGCAACCTCACTGAACACCTCCCAGGTTCAAGCGGTTCTCCTGCCTCAGCCTCCCGAGTAGCTGGGATTACAGGCTCCCGCCACCATGCCCAGCTAATTTTTCTGTTTTTAGTAGAGATGGGGTTTCACCATGTTGGCCAGGCTGGTCTTGAACTCCTGACCTCAGCTGACCTGCCTGCCTCAGCCTCCCAAAGTGTTGGGATTATAGGCATGAGCCACCGCGTCTGGCCTAATCTCACTTTTTGTGTGCCTCTCCTCACTCTGGTCTATTCCTCTCTCCTTCAGCCAAATGATCGTAATATTCTCTCTTCCCACCTCTATGATTCTTTGTTCTTGTTGCATTTTTTGTTTTGTTTTGTTTTGTTTTTGAGATGTAGTCTAGCTCTGTCGCCCAGGCTGGAGAGCAGTGGTGTGATCTTGGCTCATTGCAACCTCTACCTCCTGGGTTAAAGCAATTCTCTTGCCTCAGCCTCCTGAGTAGCTGGGATTACAAGCGCACACCACCACACCTGGCTAAGTTTTGTATTTTTAGTAGAGAGGGGTTTCACCACGTTGGTCAGGCTGGTCTCAAACTCCTGACCTCAAGCAATCCACCTGCCTCAGCCTCCCAAAGTGCTGGGATTACAGGCATGAGCCACCATCCCTAGCTTTGCCAAGGTTTAATTTGGACATATTCATAGAAGGATGTCTGGGGTGGGTGCGGTGGCTCACATCTGTAATCCCAACACTTTGGGAGGCCAAGGCGGGTGAATCACCTGAGGTCAGGAGTTCAAGACTAGCCTGGCCAACATGGTGAAACCCTGTCTCTACTAATAAAAAGAAAAAATAGCCGGGTATGGTGGCAAGTGCCTGTAATAATAGCTACTTGGGAGGCTGAGGCAGGAGAATCACTTGAACCTGGGAGGTGGAGGTTGTGGTGAGCAGAGATCACGCCAATGCACTTTAGTCTGGGCAATAAGAGCGGGAAACCCTGTCTCGAAAATGATAATACATATAAACATTTCTGCAATTGGACTGTCTTTCCAAACACATGTGCACATATTTTATCTAAAATAGTTTCAGCTAAGAGTGCACACCAAACCAACTGTCCAAAGATAAAAGAACAACCAAATCATTAGGTACTCTCATGATGAAAAGAGGAAAAGGAGGAAATCTCATTCAAAATCTCCTAAGATTCCAATGCTTATCAAATTTTAATGTGAATCTAGTTCATAGATTCAGATTTAGTAAGCCTTGGGTGGAACTTGACATTCTGCATTCTCACCTTGATGATGCCAGCACTGCCAGTTTGTGGACCTTGAGTATCAAGGTCCTAAGGAACCACTAAAATGTAGCTGATGTCAACACTAGATGAGAAAATGGAATCAACAGGTATTGGGAGTATGTGCCAGGTGCCTTATGTCATTTAATCTTTACCTCAACTCTATGAAAAACATATTATCAATCCTGTTTTATCAGATGAGGATAATTGAAGCTCAGATAAATTAACGTGCCCATGATTATACAGAACCAGATTTGAACCCAATCATATGACTCCATTTATTCTTTTTTAAGAGATAGTATAAATCAGTCATTGCAATTAACTTTAAACCACCCTCAAAAGAATAATAGGCCAGGCCGGGCACAGTGGCTCACGCCTGTAATCCTAGCACTTTGGGAGGCCAAGGTGGGCGGATCACCTGAGGTCAGGAGTTCAAAACCAGCCTGCCCAACATGGTGAAACCCCGTCTCTACCAAAAATACAAAAATTAGCTGGGCATGGTGGCAGGCATCTGTAATTTCAGCTACTTGGGAGGCTGAGGCAGGACAATTGCTTGAACCCAGGAGGCAGAGGTTGCAGTGAGCAGAGATCATGCCACTGTACTCCAGCATGGGTAAAAGAGCGAGACTCCATCTCAAAAAAAAAAAAAAGAATAGACCAGACACAGTGGCTCATGCCTGTAGTCTCAGGCGTGAGACTGAGACTTAGGAGGCCAAGGAGGGAGGATCGCTTGAGCACTGAGGTTGAAGCTGCAGTGAGCCTCTGCACTCCAGCCTGAGGAACAGAGCATGGGCCCTATCTCCAAAAAAAAAAAAAAAAAAAGAATAACAACGTTGCATGACATCTTGTCTTGGATATATGGATATAGACTTTCACTTTCCTCTATTAGCTCTTTCTTCAAAATGTCCTACCTTTTATTGTTATCCCCCTGCTTTGATGCTGGTCATTGTCATCCACACTTGAACTACAATAGTAGACACCTACCTAACTGTTCTAACTCTAGCCTCTTGCCTCATCAATCTAGAGATTATTCTGCAGTCTCCAGGAATTCACTAAATGTGAGCAGACCAGAAGCATGGTAAAAATAGTGTTTCAAGAGGAATTCAAAGTACTTTATAATCCCACAATTCTCCTATCAAATCTCTCGGGTGGCATATAAAGCCAGCTTCCCCACTGATAAAAATATTCTGCAAAGAACATAATACATTTTAACAAGATGCTGTGATGGAATGGAACGTTTTATTTCCATTTGTCTTTTTTCTTTTCTTTTTTTTTTTTTTTTTGACACGGTGTTTTGCTCTTTTGCCCAGGCTGGAGTGCAAGGGCATGATCTTGGCTCACTGCAACCTCCGCCTCCCAGGTTCAAGTGATTCTCCTGCCTCAGCCTCCTGAGTAGCTGGGACTACAGGCACGTGCCACCACACCCAGCTAATTTTTGTATTTTTAGTAGAGACGGGGTTTCACCATGTTGGCCAGGCTGGTCTCAAACTCCCAACCTCAAGCGATTTGCCCATCTCAGCCTCCCAAAGGGCTGGGATTACAGGCTAAGCCACCCTGCCCAGCGGTCATTTATTGTTTTTCTAGTGGTGGTCAGGGCAAAGGAATGCCTTCCTGCTTCTGCCTCCTAAACACTCATTTCTCTAGACCAGAGGAGAGTACCTCCTTCCATCACAAGTCATTTTCTACTCCATTCCACATTAATCATTTCCAGAAGTCCATCTATACCATTACTTACTGACACAGTTTCATACTATTTCACATTGCTATAGTTTTGTTTGTTTGTTTGTTTTTTGAGATGGAGTCTCACTGTGTTGCCAGGCTGGAGTGCAAGGGCATGATCTTGGCTCACTGCAACCTCCGCCTCCCAGGTTCAAGTGATTCTCCTGCCTCAGCCTCCTAAGTAGCTGGGACTACAGGCACGTGCCACCACACCCAGCTAATTTTTGTATTTTTAGTAGAGGCAAGGTTTCACCCTGTTGGCTAGGATGGTCTTGATCTCTTGACCTCATAATCCACCCGCCTCGGCCACCCAAAGTGCTGGGATTACAGGCGTGAGGCACCATGCCCAGCCATAGTTATGTTTTTATGTAAATTTTCTCCATAACCAGATTATACATTTTTTATTAATACCTGCACAGCTGGAACAGATTATGAATTTATGAAAGGTAGATAATGTCTTGATTATATCTTATCCCCAGGAAACCTAAAGGACAGTGATGTATGTGCACACGAAGTAAATCTTTGCTTCACAAGCTCACCTGATCATAAAAATCACCTGGCCAAGCACGCTGGCTCACACCTGTAGTCCCAGCTACTTGTGAGGCTGAGGTATAGGATCACTTAAGCCCGGGATATCCAGGCTGCAGTGGGCCATGATTATACCACTGTGCTCCAGCCTGGGTGGCAAAGCAAGACCCTGTCTCAAGAAAACATTTTAAAAGTAAATTAAAAAAAAATTAAAAATCACCTAGCAGGTAGATTTCCTGGAGATTGTTTCAGAAAAATAGGCATGAAAGCAGAAATCTTAACTCTATCAACAAGCACTACAGATCCAAATTCAGAAAACTTTTGGTAGTATTTTTTTTTTTTTTTTTTTTTTTTGAGACGGAGTTTCACTCTTGTTGCCTAGGCTACAGTGCAATGGTGCGATCTCGGCTCACTGCAACCTCCGCCTTTCCCAGGTTCAGGCAATTCTCCTGACTTTCCCAGGTTCAGGCAATCCCAGCTGCCTCAGACTCCTGAGGAGCTGGGATTACAGGCGCCCACCCCGCCCACCTAATTTTTTGTATTTTTAGTAGAGATGGTGTTTCACCATGTTGACCAGGCTGGTCTCAAACTCCTGACCTCAAGTGATCCACCCACCTCGGCCTCCCAAAGTGCTGGGATTATAGGCGTGAGCCACCGCGCCCGGCCAACCCTCAGTAGGACTTCTAAAACTTAACCTTATGTTCTCGTTTATGATTTTCTTATAATGCTTTATACACTTTACTGAGCAATAGGTGTAAAACATGGTTAATAAAACTTGCAGAAAAATACAAAATAGTATAGCAGGAGATCTTAAATTATAGAGCAATTGAACCCTTATTTCACAAATGAGGAAACTGAGGTCAGAAAACCTATATCGTACAGCTAATGAGTAGCAAAAATAGAAACTGTATCTTTTGTCTTTCAGCCCAATACTTCTATTGCACCATACCAAAATTTATTTATAAAAGATCAGCAGTAAAGCATTATTTACTAATGTCCATCAAAAACAGACCAGTTGAATAAACTCTGGTACATCCTCACTGTGTAGTTGTGGAAATGAATAAGGATTACCTCTATTCCAATACGGAATGATCTCCAAAATATTTTAGGTGAAAAGACCAAGATGCTGAGCAGTGTATACAGTAGGAAAACTTTTTGTGTCAGGGAAAAAAAGAATATATGCAGATATTGGCTTATCATTGCAAAATCCAACAGTTAAAGGATAAACCAAAACCATATAAATATTAGAATGGTTCAAGCACCAACCATGAGACAACCCTTGGCAATTCCTCCTCAAAGTCCCAGCTATAAAAGTGGCAGTTGGCCGGGCACGGTGGCTCAAGCCTGTAATGCCAGCACTTTGGGAGGCCGAGACGGGCGGATCGCGAGGTCAGGAGATCGAGACCATCCTGGCTAACACCGTGAAACCCTGTCTCTACTAAAAAATACAAAAAAAAAACTAGCCGGGCGAGGTGGCGAGCGCCTGTAGTCCCATCTGCTCTGTAGTCCCATCTGCTCGGGAGGCTGAGGCAGGAGAATGGCGTGAACCCGGGAGGCGGAGCTTGCAGTGAGCTGAGATCCGGCCACTGCACTCCAGCCCGGGCGACAGAGCGAGACTCCATCTCAAAAAAAAAAAAAAAAAAAAAAAGTGGCAGTAGGCCAGAAGCGGTGGCTCACGCCTGTAATACCAACACTTTGGGAGGCCGAGGTGGGCAGATCACGGGATCAGGAGTTTGAGACCAGCCTGACCAACATGGTAAAACATCATCTCTACTAAAAATACAAAAATTGTCTGGGAGTGGTGGTGCGTGCCTGTAATCCCAGCAACTCAGGAAGCTGACACAGAAGAATCTCTTGAACCTAGGAGGTGGGGAGACAGAAGCTGCAGTGAGCCAAGATTGTACTCCTGCACTCCAGCCTGGGCAACAGAGCAAGACTCCGTCTTAAAAAAAAAAAAAAAAAAAAGAAAGTGGCAGTAAATTTGAGGGGTGGTCCCTACTATAGGTTATTCTTAAAAGTTCTGGGCCTGGTGTGGTGGCTCACGCCTGTAATCCCAGCACTTTGGGAGGCCGAGGCAGGTGGATCACCTGAAGTCAGGAATTCAAGACCAGCCTGACCAACATGGAGAAAACCTCGTCTCCACTAAAAATACAAAATTAGCCGGGCATGGTGGCATGTGCCTGTAATCCCAGCTACTTGGGAGGCTGAGGCAGGAGAATCCCTTGAACCTGGGAGGCGGAGGTTGCAAAGAGCCAAGATCACGTCATTGTACTCCAGCATGGGCAACAAGAGCGAAATTCCGTCTTAAAAAAAAAAAAAAAGTTCTGGGCCAGGTGCAGTGGCTCACGTCTGTAATCCCAGCACTTTGGGAGTCTGAGGTGGGTGGATCGCCTGAGCCCAGGAGCTCGCGACCACCCTGGACAAAATGGCAAAACCCTAACTCTACAACCCAGGCATGGTGGGTCACGCCTATAATCCCAGCATTTTAGGAGGCCAAGGCGGGTGGATCACCTGAGGTCGGGAGTTCCAGAACAGCCTGACCAACGTGGTGAAACCCCATCTCTACTAAAAAACACAAAAATTAGCTGGGCATGGTGGCAGGCGCCTGTAGTCCCAGCTACTCAGGAGGCTGAGACAGGAAAATCGCTTGAACCGGGGAGGCAGAGGTTGCAGTGAGCCGAGATGGCACCATTGCACTCCAGCCTGGGTGACAGAGCAAGACACCGTCTCAAAAAAAAAAAGAAAAAAAAAAAAGAAAAGACTTGCCTATAAGTCACAGGCTGTATTATAAGCTTAATGCTGGACAATTTTTAAATGACTTCTCTGTAAGTCATATCTTTGTACATGTAGCAAGCTGTCACATTATAGAAAAATGAACACATTGCCTTCACTTTTCCACCAACTGCAACCTTAGAGCACTCATTTTCAGTTAAGATACAGATTCCCTATGTTCAATAATACAGTGCCACATAAAAATTCCACTCAATCCAAAAATTCGAAGTTTTTGCAATATAGGCAACAACATGCTAAATTAATTGTAAAACAACTACAGCACTAAGGTGAATAACTTGTACTGGGATATAGAAGTTCAGTATCAAAGCTACTAGCAACACCAATCCACAAAGATTCTATAAAAGTTTAGTGTAATTTGCCGGGCATGGTGGCTCACGCCTGTAATCCCAGCCCTTTGGGAGGCCGAGGTGGATGGATCGCATGGTCAGGAGTTCAAGACCAGCCTGGCCAATATGGTGAAACCCTGTCTCTACTAAAAAAAACTACAAAAATTAGCCAGGCGTGGGGCAGGCGCCTGTACTCCCAGCTACTTGGGAGGCTGAGGCAGAAGAATCACTTGAACCCGGGAGGTGGAGGTTGCAGTGAGCAGAGATTGCGCCACTGCACTCCAGCCTGGGCGATAGAACAAGACTCGGTCTCAAAACAAAATCAAAAACAAAAAAAACATGGAAAAAAAAAAGTTTGGTGTAATTCTCACTTAAGCGGTCACCTTCAATCAAAAAGGAATTAAGATCTTATTTATTGTTGGGAAAAAGGAGACAGTACTAACAACCACCTATAATCAACATTGTAAGGAATAACAATTAAATATTTGCTGTATTGTCATTAAATTAAAAACACAGTACCTCTTGTACTAGTTTACAAAACAAAAACAAAAAAGCACCATCACTCTAAAGTTGTCACCACTTAGTAATCTGAGATATTTTAATTGCAGCTGCGGTATTTGTTTGTTGCCTGTGTGTATGACTCATATAGAAAGGTTTTCCCAACATGGCTGGATTTTTGAGAATGCAGAAGCCATAACTGGGGCATACTGTGTGGGAAGTATCATGACAGTGAATGAATAAAAGGGGAAAAGAACTCATGACATAATTTTTTTTAAGTTTTTATAAAAAGCAAGTCACTCACTAAAGGCAGGCTCTGCAGAATAAAAGGAAAGGCTGGGGAAAAGCCATCCCTGCTCTGAGAAGCCTTCCTTGACTCTCTCGGTTGGATTCAGTGCACTTCTTAGACTACATAGCACTTAACGGGTTTCCTTGTCTGGCTCCCCAGCCATACTGTATGCAACTTCAGACCAAAAGCTGTCTTAAATTAGTACCTACTTCCCAAAATGCCTGCCATATGGAGGGCCCTCAGAAGGTGGTTCATAAATAGGAATAATCAATTTTATATTTACATTTTATTTTACATTTCACTTTCAAAACACTATCTGTTTTGATCCACGCTAACAATCATGGGAAGGGCTTTATTTAATCAAATGGCTTTTGATTTTATAAAGAATTAATTCAGGGCTGGGCACAGTGTCTCACGTCTGCAATCCCAGCACTTTGGGAGGCTGAAGCAGGTGGATCGCCTGAGGTCAGGAGTTCGAGACCAGCCTGGCCGATGTAGTGAAACCCTGTCTCTACTAAAAATACAAAAAATTAGCTGGGCATGGTGGCGGGCATCTGCAATCCCAGCTACTCAGGAGGCTGAGGCAAAAGAATCACTTGAACCTGGGAGGTGGAGGTTGCAGTGAGCAACATCATTGCACTCCAGCCTGGGAAACAAGAGCAAAACTACGTCTCAAAAAGAGTTAATTCAATGACTAAAACAATCCTGAAATGACAAAGATAATTATATATTTGTTCATCTTTGAGATAGCTTCTCCTTGGGACCTCAGTATTCTCATAAAATTCAGATGTTTTGCTAGCATTTTCTTTGCTTGCTCTCCATAATAGGTAGGACTCACCCTGCTCTGAATCTTACTAAGGGTTTAAACTACATAAAGCTATTATTAAAGACCCTTCTAGAAATCACACAAAAAGAAGCATCCTAAGTTATTTTTTTCTGATCCTGTTCTTTTTGTAACTAAGGTAAGGAATTGCAAAAGTCAAAATCTGGAGAGCAAGTGATGTCATGGATGTCATGAAGTTGCATCAATACCTGATGATGATTTAGCATAACAGTGCAACATATTATGCCAAGAAGCATGATGAGCCACCAGGATGTTTTACTGCATTAATTTCATGACTCTTTATTAGCAAATTGATATGCAAAGTAACTCTCCAATTTTCTACCACAGAGAAGCTGCTGGTTCAGATTTACATCTTTAGCAAAGACACTAAGAAAATCAACAAATTTCTATGGAAAAGTCTTTGATTTAAAAATAGAAGAGGTGGCTGGGCGCAGTGGCTCAAGCCTGGGGTGGGGCAGGGTATTGCTTGACACCAGAAGTTTGAGATCAGCCTGGGCAACATGGTGAAACCCCATCTCTACGAAAATTAAAAAAAAAAAATTAGCCGGGCGTGGTGGCGCACGCCTGTAATCCCAGCTTCTCAGGAGGCTGAAGCAGGAGAATGGCTAAACCCAGGGGATGGAGATTGCAGCGAGCCGAGATTGTGCCACTGCACTCCAGCCTGGGTGACAGACAGAGTGAGAGACAACCAAAAAAAAAAAAAAAAAAAAAGAGAGAGAAAATGGTCAAATAATAACCTAAAACAATTGTCATTTTAACAGTGAAAAGCTTTTTAAGATATGCCACATGCCTATGGATCAATGTAGATTGAATCATGTATTTATATTGGCTTGTCAAAAGCAAACAGTTACTGGGTATAAAATGACAACATACAATAGAAAAGACATCCAATCAGATTACACATATGAATACACTGAAAGTTAGCAATTTAACACAGCATCACTAATGGCCGTAAGAGCTACAGACTTAATTCTAAATGTTCAATTCTAAATGACGGTACTTCCTCCAAATTTTCCTTGTCTCTTTAAATCCATGATGTCATCATTCTTAAGTACAAGTAAAGCCAATTTGTTACAAAAGGTATTTTCGTGTGTCCAAGCAAAAGCAAATGCCTCAACAATTTCCCATGCAAGTACAATGAAGTCATCATTCCTCAAGGAAGAGACCACAAGGCTTCAAACCGACTTCCCTACATGACAGAAACACAATCGAAGTCTCCCAATTAGCATTTAAACAACAACAAAAGTTGTTCTCAAAAAGGAACAACATAGTTACAATGTCGCTGCCAGCAAGTATGAACTGGTAATGTATCAGAATTTTCATCTAGATCGATCAGAATCCCACCATAGAAAAATTCAAAGACGCTGGCAATTAAGAAATGAAGCTTTTATTTTCCTAATAGAAGTCGGGAGATTTAACAGACAAAACAATTGATTATTCTGAATCTTAACAATCCGAAGCTTTCAAACGAACTCAGCGCTGAAGTTACTCTGCAGCGACCATCAAGATCTCACAATCGTTTCCTCTTCGCTTACAAATTCGTTCCCACCCTCCACCGTTCCCTTTGCACACACAATTCTCGCCAAGAGAAGCCTTCCACATTCACAGCATGGATTGCTGTCTCAAGCAAGGAAATCCGCAGTTCCCATTTCTCTAGGGGAACATGCAGCAAGCTAGGGGATAGGAAAGGCCTTTTGTGTTTTATTTAACGTAAACCAATTCCAAAATTATCCCTTTGCAGCTGCAGGTTCAGAGATGCTGGCCCCTAGCCGCAGCCCCAATTTTGATGCGCACCCGATCCCCGGCTCCCCTCTTGCATAGGAGTGAAAGGTTCGGAGGAGGAATGAAAGGATTATCTGACACCCTAAAGCCATCCTTGCCCGGGCCACAGACCCCTTCACTGCCTGGGTGAGGGGACGAGAACCACCCTGCTGAGGAGAGGGGGTGGGTTCGCTCCCGACCAAAAGGCTGGCTGGAAAGGACCTCTCCTCCTCGCCTCACTCGAGGACGGCGATAGCAAGGCACCCTACCCAACCAGGACCGACCCCCGCGCAGGATACGGGGCCTGCGCCAGACCCCGGGCGCCCGCTGCCCCTTGCCAGTCCCGGGCATAAAGGGCATGAGGCGCCGGCTCCCCACCGCGGCCCGGGGAGGAGAGGCCTCACCTGGCCCAGCCCGCTCCACGCTCTCGGGTTCGCTCCGCTGGCGAAGGTAATGAGGGAGCCAGGGACAGGGCCAGAGCAGAGGCGCTCTGCGTCAGGCCGCGATAGCGGTGCTCGGGGCTCCTCACAGCTGGCGGGACCCCGAGCCGCCCGGAGCCGCCATCTTCCTCCACTCAAACGCCGCCGCCGCCGCCGCAGCTACTGCTGCTCAGGCCGGGAGAAGACAGCGCAGAGCGCGCATGCGCCGGGGCGGGCGCGGAGGACGCGCGCGCACTCACGTCAGCGCGGCGGCCTGTCGCGGGGCGGCCAGGCGGCGGCGCCATATTGAGAAGGGCCGTGGTCACAGACTGAGGTTCTCTGGAAGGTGGAAGGCGGTCGGGGTAGCCAGGCTTCCGCACCCGCCTTCGCCGCGTCTCTAGCGTCGCCTCATAGCCGCACCCACCCTCCGCTGAACTGTCTGGGGCAACTGGGTGGTTTTTCCAGTGGTTTGAGACTAACGTTTAGCCAGGAATTAACTCACTTCTACCCCGAGGGCCCGATGAGCACAGAGGGCTGTGGCCGATGTAAGTGCCCATGGATATTGCCAAGGGGAGGGAAACTCTGCCTGAGGTGTGCAAGAGAAGCCTCCCTTAAATGTAGCCTCGTAGCAACCACTGTGTGAGTTCTTACTAGCTCCGCTTTTAAGATGAGGAAACTGAGGCACAGAAAACGATCAGTTATTTGACCAGAGTCACACACCTAGCAGTGAAGGTGGGCGGTGCGGGAAAGAGGATTTAAACTCAGGCATGTCTGGTTCCCAAGCTCCTTTACTTCCTACTGGCTATCACCAGGGGATAGGATCCAGCAAAGTCCCCCTTCTCAAGGGAGCAAGCTGGTGTGTAGGTGAGAACCTTCATGAGCCCAGCCCTACAGCATATGGTCTAAGGAAATGCCAGATAGAGAGTCGAAGGCTTCCATCTAAACTCTGTAAGCCAAAAAAAAAAAAAAAATCTAAGGCCCCCCCCCCGCAAAACCATCCGAATGGACTTCCTCCTAGGCCAGGGCAGTCTAAAATGTAACCAACCTGAGACTGGTTCAGGCCATGACAGGAAGCGGGACATAAGACATGCCTCATTACACCCTCCAGCATTGACATCAACACAACAGACCTTAAGACTGTTAAGAAACATTTACAATCTATTCTCTCTGGAGCCTGCCTGCCACCTGGAGGTTTCACATGCATGATGAAACTTTAGTGTCCACAACCCTTATCATAACCCAGACATTCATTTCTATTGATAATAAGGTTTTTTTTTTGAGACAGGGTCTGGCTCTGTTGCCCAAGCTGGAGTCTAGTGATGAGTTCTTGGTTCGCTGCAACCTCTGCCTTTCGGGCTCAAGCTGTCCTCCTACCTTAGCTTCCTGAGTAGCTGGGACTACAGGCGGGCACCACCATGCCTGGCAAATTTTTCCATTTTGTTGTAGACACAGGGTTCACCATGTTGCCCATGCTCGTCTCAAACTCCTGAGCTCAAGCAATCCACTTGCCTCGGCCTCCCAAAGTGCTGGGATTACAGGCGTGTGGCACCGCACCAGGCCTATTGATAACTCTTTCAACTCATTGCCAATCAGACAGTTTTTAAATCTGCCTATAACGTGAAAGCCCCCACTTCAAGTTTCCAGTCTTTCTGCACCAAACTAATGTAGTTTTTATTTATTTATTTACTTATTTTTATTTATTTATGGTTTTTTTTTTTGAAACAGAGTCTTGCTCTGTCACCCAAACTAGAGTGCGGTGGCACCAACTCGACTCACTGCAACCTCCGCCTCCTGGGTTCAACCAATTTGCTATTTGCCAAATGTAGTTTTTGGTTTTTTTTGAAATGGAGTTTTGCTCTGTCGCCCAGGCTAGAGTGCAGTGGCGTGATCTCTGCTCACTGCAAGCCCCGCCTCCTGGGTTCATGCCATTCTCCTGCCTCAGCCTCCAGAGTAGCTGGGACTACAGGCGTCTGCCACCACACCTGACTAATTTTTTGCATTTTTAGTAGAGACAGAGTTTCACTATGTTGGCCAGGCTGGTCACCAACTCCTGACTTCAGGTGATCCGCCCACCTCGGCCTCCCAAAGTGCTGGGATTACAGGGGTGAGCCACAACGCCTGGCCTTATTTTTTTTTTTTATTTCTTTCTTTTCTTTTTTTTTTTCTGAGACAGAGTCTCACTCTGTCACCCAGGCTAGTGCAGTGGCATGATCTCGGCTCACTGCAACCTCCACCTCCCAGGTTCAAGCAATTCTCCTGCCTCAGCCTCCTGAGTAGCTGGGACTACGGGTGCGCATCACCATGCCTGGCTAACTTTTTGTATTTTTAGTAGAGACGAGGTTTCACCATGCCAGCCAGGCTGATCTTGAACTCCTGACCTCGTGCTCCACCTGCCTCAGCCTCCGAAAGTGCTGGGATTACAGGTGTGAGCCACCGCACCAGATCTAATTTTTGTATTTTTAGTAGGGGCAGGGTTTCACCATGTTGGCCAAGTTGGTCTCGAACTCTTAACCTTAGGTGATCCGCCTGCGTTGGCCTCCCAAAGTGCCGGGATTACAGGGGTGAGCCACCACGCCCAGCCTGCACATTTTCAATATTGGTAAGTTGCCATTTACGTATCACAACTATCTATATAGCTTCAGCTTGTGCATCAGATACAAAGTTATGATGGGCTTTGAGCTTGTATTCTGATTAGCATCAAAGTGTTTTATGTGGTGTACCGAAAGCACCTGAAGTTTTGAGTGCAGGTTTAACATACAGGCCCCAGAAGTCAGACACAGTGGCTCATGCCTGCAATCTCAACACTGGCAGGCCAAGGTGAGCAGATTGCTTGAGCCCAGGAGTTCCCTCCTGGGCAACATAGGGAGACCCCACCTCTTAAAAAAAAAAAAAAATGCAGCCGGGTGCGGTGGCTCACCAGCACCTGATAATCTGGTAATCCCAGCACCTTGGAAGGCCAAGGCGGGCAGATCACTTGAGGTTGGGAGTTCGAGACCAACCTGACCAACATGGAGAAACTCCGTTTCTACTAAAAATACAAAATTAGCTGGGTGTGGTGGCACATGCCTGTAATCCCAGCTACTCGGGAGGCTGAGGCAGGAGAATCGCTTGAACACACGAGGCGGAGGTTGTGGTGAGCCGAGATCATGCCATTGCACTCTAGCCTGGGCAACAAAAGCAAAAATCTGTCAAAAAAAAAAAAAAAAAAAAAAAGCCAGGTGCAGTGGCTCATGGCTGTAATCCTAGCACTTTGGGAGGCCAAGGCAGGCAGATCACGAGGTCAGGAGTTTGAGACCAGCCTGGCCAGTATGGTGAATGCCATCTCTATTAAAAATACAAAAATTGGCCGGGCGCGGTGGCTCAAGCCTGTAATCCCAGCACTTTGGGAGGCCGAGACGGACGGATCACGAGGTCAGGAGATCGAGACCATCCTGGCTAACACGGTGAAACCCCGTCTCTACTAAAAAAATACAAAAAAACTAGCCGGGCGCGGTGGCGGGCGCCTGTAGTCCCAGCTACTTGGGAGGCTGAGGCAGGAGAATGGCGTGAACCCAGGAGGCGGAGCTTGCAGTGAGCTGAGATCCGGCCACTGCACTCCAGCCTGGGCGGCAGAGCGAGACTCCGTCTCAAAAAAAAAAAAAAAAAAAAAAAAAAAAATTAGCCAGGCGTGGTGGCACGTGCCTGTAGTCCCAGCTGCTCAGGAGGCTGAGGCAGAAGAATTGCTTGAACCTGGGAAGCAAAGGTTGCAGTGAGCTGAGATCACGCCACTGCACTCCAGCCTGGGCGACAGAGCAAGACAAGACACCGTCTCAAAAAAAAAAAGTGGACTCTGTCTCAGGAAAAAAAAAAGAAAATCACCTAAGGTCAGGAGTCCGAGACCAGCCTGGCCAACATGGAGAAACTGTCTCCACTAATAATACAAAAATTAGGGCCAGGCGCGGTGGCTCGTACCAGTAATCCCAGCACTTTGGGAGGCCGAGACGGGTGGATCACCTGAGGTTGGGAGTTTGAGACCAGCCTGGCCAGCATGGTGATACTCCGTCTCTACTAAAAATACAAAAATTAGCCAGGCTTGGTGGCAAGCGCCTGTAATCCCAGCTACTTGGGAAGCTGAGGCAGGAGAATCTCTTGAACCCGGGAGGCGGAGGTTGTAGTGAGCCGAGATCCCACCATTGCACTCCAGCCTGGGCAAAAGAGCGAGATTCTGTCTAAAAAAAAAAAAAAAAGAGGCTGGGCGCGGTGGCTCAAGCCTGTAATCCCAGCACTTTGGGAGGCCGAGGCGGGCGGATCACAAGGTCAGGAGATCGAGACCACAGTGAAACCCCGTCTCTACTAAAAATACAAAAAATTAGCCGGGCACGGTGGTGGGCGCCTGTAGTCCCAGCTACTCAGGAGGCTGAGGCAGGAGAATGGCGGGAACCCGGGAGGCGGAGCTTGCAGTGAGCCGAGATCACGCCACTGCACTCCAGCCTGGGCAACAGCGTGAGACTCCGTCTCAAAAAAAAAAAAAAGAAAAAAAAATTAGACGGGTGTCGTGGCGCAGGCCTCTAATCTCAGCTACTCAGAAGGCTGAGGCAGTAGAATTGCTTGAATCTGGGAGGCGGAGGATGCAGTGAGCTGAGATCACGCCATTGCACTCCAGCCTGGGTGATGAGAGAAACTCCGTCTCCAAAAAAAATAAATAAGCAAAAGGCAAAATCTTAGCTGGGTGTGGAGGCACACACCTATAGTCCCAGCTACTCAGTACTCAGGAGACTGAAGCAGGAGGATCGCTTGTGCCTGGAAGGTGGAGGTTGCGATGAGCCATGATTGTGCCACTGTACTCCAGCCTGGTGACCGAGTGAGACCAGAAAGAGTGAGTGTGAGAGAGACAGAGAGAGAGAGAGAGACTCATGCTTTAGGGCCTCTGACAATACCTGTGTATGCCACGGCCTCAACCGTTTTTTTTTTTTTTTTTTTTTTGAGATGGAGTCTCGCTCTGTCTCCCAGGCTGGAATGCAGTGGCGCAATCGCCGCTAACTGCAAGCTCCGCCACCTCCCGGGTTAACGCCATTCTCCTGCCTCAGCCTCCCTAGAAGCTGGGACTACAGGCGCCCACCACCACGCCCGGCTAATTTTTTTTGTATTTTCAGTAGAGATGGGATTTCACCGTGTTCGCCAGGATGGTCTCAATCTCCTTGATCTCATGATCCGCCCGCCTCGGCCTCCCAAAGTGCTGGGATTACAGGCGTGAGCCACCGCACTCCACCTTTTTTTTTTTTTTTTTTTGAGACAAAGTCTTGCCCTATCGGTCAGGCTGGAGTACAATGGCATGATCTCGGGTCACTGCAACCTCTGCCTCTTGGGTTCAAGCGATTCTCCTGCCTCAGCCTCCCGAGTAGCTAGGACTACAGGCGCGTGCCACCACGACCAGCTAAGTTTTGAATTTTTAGTAGAGAAGGGGTTTCACCATGTTGGCCACGATGGTCTCGATCTCTTAACCTCGTCTTCTGCCTGCCTCAGCCTCCCAAAGTGCTGGGATTACAGGCGTGAGTTACTGTGCCAGGCCGCCACTGCCTCAACTTTTTGGGTTTATCCCTGGAAGAAGAAACTGCCATTACTTTTTCAATTTTAGAGCTAATTTGGTTCCATCCCTGATTTTACAGATGAGGAATCAGACTGAGAAGAGACTTGCCCAAGGTCACAAGGGGTCTATGTGATTAACGAAGACTGACCTCCTGGTTACCCATTTTATGGAACAAAAACTATTTCATTTGCAGCATTCTCAGATGATTTCCAAGATCTCTATCTTTCTTGTCTCCTTGAAAATTCAGTCTCAGAAATGCCCAACCAATGCCTTTGTTAAGGGTTGTTGCCCAATATGGCAAAATTGTAAGAAACCACCTCCCTCTGCTGGTAATAAGGCATAACGACAAAGCTTAAATATAGGAGTCACTTGCATTTAGGAAAAACTATTGCTCCAGAACGAGGTTATGTCTGACAGTTTCAACCACTTTGCTGTCGGCAAGACTCAGTCAGGATAATTTACTTCAAAGAATGGGTTCACAGGAGAATGTATTCCAAGTAAATATAGTCTCAGAGAGTGAACAAGACAAAATCCATGAAATTGGTTAACTCAGCAGAATTACTGAGTTTTTGTGGTTTTTTATTGTTTTGTTTTGTTTTTTGTTTTTTGAGATGGAATATCGCTCTGTCACCGGGGCCAGAGTGCAGTGGCATGATCTTCGCTCACTGCAACCTCCAACTACCAGGTTCAAGCGATTCTACTGCCTCTGCCTCCTGAGTAGCTGGGATTACAGGCATGCGCCACCACACCTGGCTAATTTTTGTATTTTTAGTAGAGATGGGGTTTCACCATGTTGGTCAGGCTGGTGTCGAACTCCTGACCTCGTGATCTCCCCGCCTTGGCCTCCCAAAGTGCTGGGATTACAGGCGTGAACCACTGTGTCCGGCCCAGAATTACTTGAGTTTCAGACTTAGAGACTTAAAGCTGCTGGTGAAATATCCATGTGGAGATGGCAATAAGAAGCCTAGCTATAAAAATCGGAATCAGAAACACCAGGTCAGTTCTCAGAAGTCAACTTTGGCAGTCTTCAGCATACAGTGGATGGCTTATACCATGAGCATCTAGGTGAGAACAGTGGACTGAGGACAGACCCTGGAAATGAACAATATTTCAGAGTCAGGAAGTCGTCAAACCAGAGAATTACTAAGCGTGTCACTTAAACTTCTAAATAAAGACCAGTAACATTTAACACATGGTTGCAGTTTATGATAATAATCATTAAGAATGCCAATAACAGGCCGGGCAGGGTGGTTCACGCCTGTAATCCCAACACTTTGGGAGATTGAGGTGGGCAAATCATCTGAGGTTAGGGGTTCCAGAGCAACCTGGCCAACATGGTGGTACCTGGTCTGTACTAAAAATACAAAAATTAGCTGGGCATGGTGGCAAGCACCTACAGTCTCGGCTACTTGGAAGGTTGAGGCAGGAGAATCACATGAACCCAGGAGGCAGAGGCTGTAATGAGCCAAGATTGTGCCACTGCACTCCAGCTTGGGCGACAGTGAGAGTCTGTCTGAAAAAAAAAAAAATACAAATTGCGAAATTTCGCAACAGGAAGATTTTACTTCAGAAAGATTAATGGCATACTAAAAATATAAGAAAAAACACATTCCAAGTCAGATAACTTGGTTATAACAGCCAAATGCAACACTACTGAATGACATGTGTTTAAAACTGAGAGAAAAACAGGAACATGTCAGTAAGAATATAAACACATGGTGTTTGCTTATCTCCCCACCTTTTTATTTTTTTATTTTTTGAGACGGAGTCTCACTCTGTCGCCCAGGCTGGAGAGCAATGGCACAATCTTGGCTCACTGGAACTGCCACCTCCTGGGTTCAAGCAACTCTCCTGCCTCAGCTTCCCAAGTAGCTGGGATTACAGGTGCCCGCCACCACATCCAGCTAATTTTTGTATCTTTGGTAGAGATGGGGTTTCACCATGTTGACCAGGCTGGTCTTGAACTCCTGACCTCAAGTGACTCGCCCACCTCGGCCTCCCAACGTGTTGGGATTATAGGCGTGAGCCACCACGCCTGGCATCTCCTTGCCCTTATATTTTAAGAAAGAAAGGATGATTACAGAAGTCACAGTTACAGATCTTCCTCGGGCAGACGAGACACTCCCATAATGATAATAGCTAACCCTTATGACTCTTGTTCTAGGCATTTCAGCATAGTAACTGGTTAAATTCTTACAATCTACTTTCGAAGTAGCTATCTCTAATGTATACACTTGGGGAAACTGAGACATAGAATCCTTATGTAACTTGCGTAAGATCACACACCTTTTTTTTTTTCAGTAGAGATGGGCTTTTGCCTTGTTGCCCAGGCTGGTCTCAAACTGCAGGGCTCAAGTGATCCACCCGCCTCACCCTTCCAAAGTGCTGGGATTATAGGCATAAGCCACTGCACCCGGCCACATAAGTAACTTTTTTTTTGAGATGGAGTTTCGCTCTTGTTATCCAGGCTGGAGTGCAATGACGTGCTCTCGGCTCACCGCAACCTTCGCCTCCCAGGTTCAAGCGATTTTCCTGCCTCAGCCTCCCGAGTAGCTGGGATTACAGGCATGTGCCACCATGCCTGGCTAATTTTTTTTTTTCTTTTTCTTTTTTGAGATGGAGTCTCGCTCTGTCGCCCAGGCTGGAGTGCAGTGGCCGGATCTCAGCTCACTGCAAGCTCCGCCTTCCGGGTTTAGGCCATTCTCCTGCCTCAGCCTCCGGAGTAGCTGGGACTACAGGCGCCCGCCACATTGCCCGGCTAGTTTTTTGTATTTTTTAGTAGAGACAGGGTTTCACCGTGTTAGCCAGGATGGTCTCCATCTCCCGACCTCGTGACTAATTTTGTATTTTAAGTAGAGACGCGGTTTCTCCATGTTGGTCAGGCTGGTCTCGAACCCCTGACCTCAGGTGATCTGCCCGCCTCTGCCTCCCAAAGTGGGATTATAGGCGTGAGCCACTACGCCCGGCCTCACATAAATAATTTCTTTTTTTTTTTTGAGACGTAATCTCCCTCTGTCCCCCAGGCTGGAGTGCAGTGGTGTGATCTCAGCTCACTGCAAGCTCCGCCTCCCAGGTTCACGGCGTTCTCCTGCCTCAGCCTCCTGAGTAGTTGGGACTACAGGCGCCCGCCACCGCGCCCAGCAAATTTTTTGTATTTTTATTAGAGACAGGGTTTCACCGTGGTCTCGATCTCCTGACCTTGTGATCTGCCTGCTTCGGCCTCCCAAAGTGCTGGTATTACAGGCGTGAGCCACCACGCCTGGCCAATAATTTTCAGAGGTAAAACTAACGTATTTATTATCTACCATTAAAGACCCAGGAGAACTTTAGTAGCTGGGAATCCCACTGGTTGTCCCAGCTGAGGTGCAATATTATCTTTTACCGTCTTTACCTTACGATAGTGGATATGGTGTTAATAAATGATTAGAATACTGCTTTATGAGCAGGAAATAATGTAATCATTTTCACCCTATCAGAAATAATAAAATGTTTTCTGCATGAGCAGATATTTTTCATGATTTGTTGGTGTTTAAAAATGTTTTCAGAATTATGAAGATACCATTATCTGTAGTTTAGGAAAACTACGACTCACTTTAAAAGAAAAAAAAAGTTTTAAGTGCCTGCCCTTAGAAAAGATGGTTCCCAAGAACACACTTCCGGTACTCGAGATGATGACTTCCCTTGAACTCCCATTCTGTAAGACGGATAACGCGTTGGCCCTTAAGAAAGATGGCATCTTTCCGCCTTCTCTGCCCCCTTCCAAGATGGCTGCCCCAATGTACTCTTGGGACCTTGCCTGGCGCCTCTTCCGGGCTAGGCAGCGGGCGGGGTCCATTGAGTAAAGCCTTGCGTGCCTGCGCCCGCGACGGAGGCGCGCTTCAAAGCGCAGGCGCGGGGAGGGGGTTGGGGAGGAGGGAAAGCGGCGAGTAAGATGGAAGATGAGGAGGTCGCTGAGAGCTGGGAAGAGGCGGCAGACAGCGGGGTAAGGAGGAGCCGCCGCCCCAGGGCAGGGCCGGGCGCGACCTGGCGTGAGGGGAGCCTCCGGGGAGCGGGTCTGGAGATAGTTCTCCCCAAGGAAGGGCCCCACACGCCGGGCTGGGGGTGGAGGAGAGGCCCCCAGTTCCTGAGTGCCGTGAAGGCCTCTTAAAGGGGCCGCGATCCATTTCTCTCCTTTCCTTTGCCTGGTGCGCCTCCCTCCGCCCACTAACGCGCGCGTCACCCGGGGCGCTCCACCCGCCACTTGGGGCCGCCTTTCCTGACCCCCCGCGCCCGCTCGCTGGCCCCAGGCCTCTGTGACTCTTTCCGACGGGCCCTGTCGCCCGAGGCACCATTTTAAAGTTCATGTGGTCTGACGGGGAGGGACACACCATGTGGGTGGGTGGGGGGGCTTGCGCAGACCCGGGACGCACGTCCGGCTTCGCAGGAAAGCGGGAGGAGGCTGCCGAGGGCGGGGGGTGGGGGGAAGTTGAGTCCTCTTTGGGCTACTCAACTCTGCTAAAATCCCCCACCATCCGTCACGGTGGGCGAGTCTGGGTTTTTTTGTCTTTCACTTTTACTCCAAGAAGAGTTTGTGGACAGGCAGGCAGGCAGGTCTCACGGGGACACTGCCAAAGCAACCGAAAGCTCTGCGGGCAGCCCCTCTGCCACTCAGCGATCCGAGGCCCTGGGAGGGTCTAGGAGTGCGCTTGTCGGAGTCCAGGGGGAGGGGTGTGATATGTAAAACAGCCGCATTCCTGGGAAAGGAGTGGGGAGATGGACCGTTCGACTTGTTTTGGGAGTTTTTGTTTGCCTCCAGAAACTGTAGGAAAATAGTTTATCTCAAACAGGATCTGTGAATTCTCTTAGATTCGTGAATAATTTGGTCTTTTCAAAGTTTGTGGTGAAGATGGGGAGATGCCTTTTTCGTCTCCTCGTGTTCGTGTCTGTTCAATGCTGGCTCCACTGACATCCACCTTAAAGGTTTACGTGTGTGAGGAGTCGAGTGTACCAGGGTAGAGTAGGCGCTGGGTTTTTTTTCCTAAGCGCTTTTTGAGGGTGCTTGTGAGCCCTGGAAGAGGCCGGGAAATTGACCCTGGCAGCAGTCAGTGGGTGTATCTAGCTCTACGGGAATGGGGAATGTTGAAACTTGACTTTGAAGTTTTTCCGCTGGTTCAGCATTTCTCTCACGGTTGTTTATGTTTTTCCATTTAGCATAATTGAGAATTTGAAGGATTAGTTCGTTCAGAGGATATTTAGTAGCGTTCTTAATGTGACAGCCATCTTTCTTGAGTTTTGGCTTAAGTAAAGAAAGTTAAAGATTTTATAGGGAGTAACAGGTGTCAGTTGGCTCCTTGTTCATTCAGCCCGCATTTTTGAGTGTCAGCTATATGCTAGACAGTGTTCTTACCAGTAACTTTGTGCCAGAAAATGCAACATTTTCGGCACAGGCGTTTACTGCCTACCACTAATCTGAGTGAATCATCCAGACACCCCTCATGTCATCCCCTATAAAAAAGCTTGGCTTACAATTTTAATGTCATGCAAATTATACGTTTCTTGGGCATCTTGGTCTTTCTTTGGTTTTCCCCACCTGTTTCAAAGGGTCGTAAGTTCCTCATGTTAGAGAAGTTGGAGGCCAATGAACAAAGATGAATAGGATTCAGCAGAAATTGGGGCTTACTTTTCTTTTTCAGAATGGTGAAATCAATTAGAAATTAGCTAGTGCAGTCCCCCATTTAACAGCTGAATAAGCCTAGAAATGTGAGATTGAGAGACTTAGGTCTTTCTAATGCTTGTCCCGTGTTCTTTCTTTTTTCTTTTGGTTCCCAAGTTTTATTTAATAACTTATATGAAATATTCCAGATAAATGAAATTTAATCCTTGTCTTCCTCCTCTTTGTCCTGGTTGATCTGGAAGTAAGGTAATTTGTAACGATCGTTCCTGTTAGCAACTAGGAGCAACCAATCACGTAGATTATTCTTCTTCAAATATTTTTTAGTGAGATATTTGAAATACCTTTTGGAGAAAGGCACCTCAGATGTCACGTTGATCTTGCTTCTTACTCCTTTCAATGGTCACCACCCCTCCACCAAAGTTCTCAGCTTTTCTGTTCACTTTGATCTTTTCTTGCAAAAACTGCTCAAAATTGGTAGCATCCATGATTCTATCTTCTACGGGGTGAGTGCGATCAAGAGTGAACTTGAGATTGAGAACCTGCTGCTTTTTTTTGCCCCCCTTCACCAGAGGCTTTTTCACAGGAACCATGGCAGCAGCGGAGGCAGAAAGCCAGTGTTCTTTCTACTATCCTTTACTTTAGTAATATCCTTTAAAAATGTACCACGGCCAGGTGCTGTGGCTCACACCTGTAATCCCAGCACCGTGGAAGGCTGAGGTGGGTGGATCACCCGAGGTCAGGAGTTTGAGACCAGCCTGGCCAACATAATGAAACCTCATCTCTACTAAAAATACAAAAATTAACCGGATGTGATGGCACATACCTGTAATCCCAGCTACTTGGGAGGCTAAGGCAGGAGAATTGCTTGAACCTGGGAGGCGGAGGTTGTAGTGAGCTGAGATCATGCCATTGCACTCCAGCCTAGGCAACAAGAGTGAAACTCCGTCTCAAAAAAAAAAAAAAGTACAGAAGTGGAACACAAACTTTGCCTTATTGGCATCATGAACACCTCTGCCAAAATGCAGGTTCTCTAATATATCTTATTTAATTGAATCCTTGAAACAACCTGTTGAGGCATTGTCCTCCTTTTATAGACAAGGAAATGGAGGTTTCGCACAAGATCACACAGATAATAAGTGGGGGAAGCTGGGATTTGATCCCAAGCCTATCTGATTTCAAGGCTGGGGTTTTTTTTCTCTAGCATTTTGCTGCTCCCTCTCTACCTGGGGACGTGGAAATTTGCAAATTGGGTGTTCTTTCTTTTCCTTTCCTTTTTTTTTTTCTTTTTCTTTTTTTTTTTTTTGAGACAAGGTCTTACTCCATTGCCCAAGCTGGAGTGCAGTGGCTCAATCTCATCTCACTGCAACCTCCACCTCCCAGGTTCAAGAGATTCTCCTGCTTCAGCCTCCCAAGTAGCTGGGATCACAAGGCGCCTGCCACCACGCCCAGCTAATTTTTGTATTTTTAGTAGAGACGGCGTTTCACCATGTTGGCCAGGCTGGTCTCGAACTCCTGGCCTCAAGTGGTCCTTCTGCCTTGAGCTCCCAAAGTGCTGGGATTACAGGCATGAGCCACTGCGCCTGGCCTTTTGTTGTTGTTGTTGTTTGTTTGTTTGTTTGTTTTTTGAGATGGGGTTGCCCAGGCTGGGCTGGAACTCCTGGGCCTCCCAGTAGATCGTAGGCATGTGCCACTGGGCCTGGCAGCTTTCATTTAAGAAAATATATATATATATATATATATATTTATTTATTTACTTTAGATACAGGGTCTCAGTTTCCTAGGCTGAAGTGCAGTGGCATAATCATAGCTTACTGCAACCTTGAATTCTTGGGCTCTAGCAGTCCTCCCGCCTCAGCCTCCCAGAGTTCTGGGATTACAGGCATGAGCCATCGCCCTCAGCCACCTTTCATTTTTAACAGTTTGTCTGGGCTTATATTTGAACGCTGTCTTGAATTTGATTCCCTTTTCACATTTCACAAAGGTTCTTGTGAATATGCAGTTTTGAAAGAGGGGAGCCGGGGAGATATGTCGACATCATTGGGAAACCAACTGACTGCAGGCTATACATGTCTTTCGTACATAGGCAATTGTATATGTAAGAGTCTTGGCTTCAGGTGATCCCCTCTTCCTAGTGGTAATGAGCTTTGAATACCCTATTCCAAAAAACAAAAGCTGGGTGAAGACTAGTAACCTAAATGTGAATATTGAAACTCCACAAAAATCCAGAGGCAGTTCTAATCCTTGAAAGTAAAGGATTTTGGAGATACCTGCCCTCCAACACCACAAGAAAATTTTTTTCTTTTTTCTTTTTTTTTGAGACAGGGTCTTGCTCTGTTGCCCAGGCTACGGTGCAGTGGAGAACACTCACTGCAGTCTCAGGCAATTTCCTCCTCAAGCAATCTCCACCTGCCTCAGCCTCCCAAGGTGCTGGGATTACAGGTGTGAGCCACCATGCCCAGCCAAAAATTTTTTGACATCAT
Organism: Macaca thibetana thibetana; assembly: GCF_024542745.1. Classification (NCBI taxonomy): domain Eukaryota; kingdom Metazoa; phylum Chordata; class Mammalia; order Primates; family Cercopithecidae; genus Macaca; species Macaca thibetana. The sequence continues at coordinate 15,258,440 of NC_065578.1, forward strand.
GTAGAATTTCTCCCCTCCCTTCCCCTCCCCCTTCCTCCCCCCCTTCCCCTCCCTTCCACTGCCCTCCCTCTGCTCCACTCCCTCCCTTCCTTTCTTTTCTTTTTCCTTTTTTTTTTTTTTTTGAGACAGAGTCTTCCTCTGTCGCCCAGGCTGGAGTGCAGTGGCGCGATCTCTGCTCACTGCAAGCTCCGCCTCCCGGGTTCACACCATTCTCCTGGCTCAGCCTCCGGAGTAGCTGGTACTGCAGGTGCCCGCCACTACGCCCAGCTAATTTTTTGTATTTTTAGTAGAGACGGGATTTCACCGTGTTAGCCAGGTTAGTCTCGATCTCCTGACCTCGTGATCCACGCGCCTCGGCCTCCCAAAGTGCTGGGATTACAGGCGTGAGCCATTGCGCCCAGCCCCTTTCTTAATACAGAGGAGGGTCTTGCTCTGTTGCCAAGGTTGGAGCGCGGTGGTGGAAATACAGCACACGCCTGTGGACCCAGCTACTCAGGACACTGCAGCCTCAGCCTCCTGAGTAGCTGGGTCCACAGGCGTATACCACTATGTGCCTGGCTAATTTAAAACAATTTTTTTTGTAGACACAGGGTCTTGCCGTGCTGCCCAGACTGGAAGAATTTTTTTGTATGTGAGTCATCTGAGGTCATTGTTTCCTGTATAGCTTCCGAATTCTAAGTATCAAGTCCTATTGTGTCATTTAGAGAAAGATTGACTGAGAAGTCCCTCACATATTCTGTAAATAGGTTTTTTGCTTTTAGTTAGTACGGCAAACACTTTTTTCTTTTTCTTTTCTTTTTTTTTTTTTTTTTTTTTTGAGACAGGGTTTCGTCCTACATCCCCCATTGTTTTTTTTTTTTTTGAGACGGAGTCTCGCTCTGTCGCCCAGGCTGGAGTGCAGTGGCCGGATCTCGGCTCACTGCAAGCTCCGCCTCCCGGGTTCACGCCATTCTCCTGCCTCAGCCTCCCGAGTAGCTGGGAGTACAGGCGCCCGGCTAGTTTTTTTTGTATTTTTTAGTAGACATGGGGTTTCACCGTGTTAGCCAGGATGGTCTCGATCTCCTGACCTCGTGATCCACCCGTCTCGGCCTCCCAAAGTGCTGGGATTACAGGCTTGAGCCACCACGTCCGGCCATCCCCCATTGTTTAAGACAATCAATAAAATATGCCAGGCGTGGTGGCTCACGCCTGTAATCCCAGCACTTTGGGAGGCCGAGGCGGACAGATCACCTGAGGTCAGGAGTTCAAGACCAGCCTGGCCAACATGGTGAAACCCCATCTCTACTAAAAATACAAAAATTAGCTGGGCATGGTGGTGGGTACCTGTAATCCCAGCTACTCGGGAGGCTGAGGCAGGAGAATCTCTTGAACCTGGGAGGTGGAGGTTGCAGTGAGCAGAGATCATCAAGCCTGGGCGACAGAGTGAGACTCTGTCTTAAAAACACACACACACACACACACACACACACACACAAAGAGGCCTAGTTCATAGTGCTGCTAATGAGCTAACCCAGCTAGGGGAAGGCAGCAGATGATACATACATGTAATTGGACCAGTGGTTATTATAAAGCATTGACAACCTCTCTGGTTTCCCTATATCTTGCAAGTTTCCTTTTATTCTTTTTCTCAAGGTCAAGGCATGCAGCTAGAAACTGCATCTTGAGTAAGTTAAAGGATGACTGGATTTCTAGATTAAGAATTGAAATTTATGTTTACTTCCTACCCCCATGAGCTAGTTATCCAAACATTGCCCCATCAGTGATGCTGGATGGTGTATGAGTCCATAGGAAGGTGTCATTAAACATTAAATAACTATTGCATACCAGGCATGGAGGCCCAGTTTAGTGGGGGAGTCAGATCCAGCAACACCTTCAGGAAGAGGCATAAGTGGGGTACCATGGCTGGATCAGAGAAGGTCTTGTAGAGAAGAGGATGCCTAAGTTAAGATTTGAAAGATCAGTTGAATTAAGCAATGGTAAGTCTGGGAGTGGCAGGTAGAGTGTAGGGCCAAAGCAGGCATGGAGGAGGAGGCCGAGAGACAAATATGCAGCATTGGGAGGGCTACAAGTATTTCCTTCTGGCTGAAGGCGAGAGGGTTGGCAGGGTTGAGTGGAAAGAGATGAGACCACAGAGGTATGTAGGGGCCAGACTGGGAAAGGCTTCTTGGTACTTGGTTCTGGAAGCTTGAACTGTGTTCTGAAAGTGCAAGGAGCTTTGAACTTTTTTTTTTTTAGTAGAAGCGTGATATAGCTAGAGTTATTTGTTTATTTTTAAAATTTTTTGTCAGGCACGGTGGCTCACGCCTGTAATCCCAGCACTTTGGGAGGCTGAGGCAGGTGGATCACCTGAGGTCGGGAGTTTGAGACCAGCTTGACCAACATGGAGAAACCCTGTCTCTACTAAAAATACAAAATTAGCCAGGTGTGGTGGTGCATGCCTGTAATCCCAGCTACTCGGGAGGCCAAGGCAGGAGAATTGCTTGAACCTGGGAGGTGCAGGTTGCGGTGAGCCAAGATCGTGCCATTGCACTCCAGCCGGGGCAACAAGAGCAAAACTCCATCTCAAAAAAAAAAAAAAAATTTTTTTTTTTTGAGACAGGGTCTCACTCTGTCACCCAGGCTGAGCGCAGTGGTGCGATGATGGCTCACTGCAGTCTCGACCTCCCAGGCTCAAGTGATCCTCCCACTTCAACCTCAACCTCCTGAGTAGCTGGGACTACAGGTGTGCGCCCCCACACCTGATTATTTTTGATTTTTTGTAGAGACAGGGTCTCACCATGTTGCCCGTGTTGGTCTTGAATGTCTGGACATAAGCGATTCTCCCGTTTCAGCCTCCCAGAGTGCTGGGATTGCAGGTGTGAGCCACCACACCCGGCCCGTAGTTAGATTAAATTCAGGAGATCAGAACTTTGATTTTCTTCTCTTTCTTTGGAGAAGAGGCCATTCTCCCCAAAATGTGACTGCCACTTCACTCTGGGGTCCCCAGTGCTTCCTGTAGCTGCTGCTGTTTTGGAACATGTACAACAAAACAACAAAAAAGGCTATGTGTAGTGGGAAAAACAGATCAGTTAGTTTGAGGCTATCTGTGCTGATTTCTTTATGTCTGTCAGTTTAGTAAAAAGAAGGCATTTAAGATTTGTGGTATCACAGAAAGCACAGTTCCAGATATACCATGCCTAAAGGGGCCACCTTTCAGCTGGTGCTAGTCTTTTTGGAAAGGTTGAGCCTTATGGACTGTGTTGTCCTCAGAAGGGGCTTTCTGTGAAGCAGTTGGGCAATTTAGTCATGATTCTGCTGAGCAGTCTGTCCCTGGAACTCTGGAAAAAGGTTGGTTTCACTGTGGCTTCAAAGAAAGGAGGATAATGAGCTTTTCACTAGTAACTTCTCAGCCCTTTTTTCATTGTCTGCATGGGAGGGCCTGTTCCCAGCGTGCTCTGGGTATCAAGAGAGCTGCCATGGTTGCTGTGGGCTAGAAATTCCAGCAATCACAGGCTTCTTGTTTTTACTTCTGTGACAGGAGAGGATTTAGCGCATCTTTCTAAAACTGTTGGTACAGTCTTGCAGAGAAAAGTCATGGTTGTCTAGGTCTGATGACTCAAAACATTCCAGGGGCCAGCCCTTTGCAGTTTCCACCTCCCCACTGCTGTGGGCCCCCAACAGCTAGCATCAGTTTCTGGCTGTATCAGGTAGCTAGCCTCTACAAGGTGTGTTCTGTCAGGAAAACTACTGACCTGTTGGTTTCCTAGGAGAAGGTTGAGTTTAGCTACTTAAATCTGTGGCCAAAGTATTAAAAAAAAAATGTAGTAACCATAGAGATTTCTCTTCTTGAGTGTTTTTGTTTTGTTTTGTTTTGTTTTGAGACGGAGTCTAGCTCTGTCGCTGAGGCTGGAGTGCAGTGGCACGATCTCGGCTCGCTGCAACCTCTGCCTCCCGGGTTCAAGTGATTCTCCTGCCTCAGCCTCCCAAGTAGCTGGGATTACAGGTGCCCGCCACCACACCCAGCCAATTTTTGTATTTTTAGTAGAGATGGGGTTTCACTGTTGGCCAGGCTCGTCTCAAACTTGTGACCTCGTGATCCGCCCGCCTTGGCCTCCCAAAATGCTGGGATTACAGGCGTGAGCCACCGCGCCCGGCCTTTGAGTGTTTTTCTTAAAACTTTGCTCCTACCAAGCATCCTTCTCTTTAACATCTAGCTCTGTGCAGGATATTAAGGTAAAACCATGCCCCACAGAAATTAGCAACAAACCCCAATAGTCTGTATGGAGACAGATCATTTTTTTTTCTTTTTTTTGGGAAGGAGTTTCTCTGTTGCCCAGGCTAGAGTGCAGTGGCGCAATTTCTGCTCACTGAACCTCTGCCTTACGGGTTCAAGCAATTCTCATGCCTCACCCTCCCAAGTAGTTGGGACGACAGGCGCGTGTCACCATGCCCGACTAATGTTTTGTATTTCAGTAGAGATGGGTTTCATCATGTTGTCCAGGCTGGTCCGGAACTCCTGAGCTCAGGCAATCTGCCCACATCGGCTTCCCAAACTGTTAGGATTACAGGCATGAGCCACCGCACCCATTCCGAGACAGAGAATCTTGTCCCTGACAGTGAGACACTTCAAAATGCCCCTCACAGTAGTAAGCCAGCCCCTCCCCCCAACAAACTCGTTCCCTTGTAAAAGGAATACAGGAAATAACAGTCATATCTTTCTAAAAGAAATAATAAATATGTACAGCTAAAATTGCATTCTTCAGGGGCCATGGTGATTAGATGAGATTGTATAGAAGGAAAGTATGACTTGAGTCTGGAAAGGTCAGGACTGTCACCACTCTTCATTGACCTTGAGAACAATTTCCAGCCCAGCCCTTCCTAGCTTATAAAAACATTTGTGACCTTCGATATGTCAGTAGTGTTTCTGCTATCTAGTTGTTCATCTCACTGGCAAGCAAGAGCTGAGCCTGTGGGAAGCTCCCAAGTCCCTCAGGCCCTTTTTGAAAGAGCTTCTAAGATATATGTTGTACGGCTGCGTACAGCCCAGAGGGAGTGCATTTTTACAGTCATTATCAGTGACCTTGCGAAGTGTAGGCGCTATTATTCCTGGTCCCGGGGAGGAAATGTGGGTCGGTCCAGCCCCCGCTGTTAGGCCTTGCTGGCCTGAGCCCACACCCTTCAGGGACATTTTTTGGAGCAGTTTGTTTACATTTGCTTCTCACCAGATAATTAACTAGTTAAGTGCTTTAGGATGCTTAGTTTGCTTAGTTGCTAGTTCCTTTGAAGCATTTCATTTGTTTTCTTTTTTTTTTTTTTTTTTTTTTTTTTTTGAGACGGAGTCTCACGCTGTTGCCCAGGCTGGAGTGCAGTGGCGCGATCTCGGCTCACTGCAAGCTCCGCCTCCCGGGTTCCCGCCATTCTCCTGCCTCAGCCTCCTGAGTAGCTGGGACTACAGGCGCCCGCCACCGCGCCCGGCTAATTTTTTGTATTTTTAGTAGAGACGGGGTTTCACTGTGGTCTCGATCTCCTGACCTTGTGATCCGCCCGCCTCGGCCTCCCAAAGTGCTGGGATTACAGGCTTGAGCCACCGCGCCCGGCCGCATTTCATTTGTTTTCACCTGGGATTGACCTCCTGCCTCCTAGCCTGGATGAGCTCATAAACTGTGCATCTCTGAGAAGTTTGAACTCAGTCCTCAAGAGCCAAGCGATAATCCTGCTGACAGTCATGATACTAAGAACGGTGACTACAAGTGAGATGCTGGTCGAAATCTTGATCATAAATGAGAAATAACTTTTTAACATTGGCCAAGTGGAAAAAGATAATATAAATAATTTTGGGTTGGGTCCATTGGGTCACGCCTGTAATCCCAGCACTTTGGGAGGCCGAAGGCTGGAGTGCAGTGGCACAGTCTCGGCTCACTGCAACTTCCGCCTCCCGGGTTCAAACGATTCTCCTGCCTCAGCCTCCCAAGTAGCTGGGGTTACAGGCATCTGCCACCACGCCTGGCTAATTTTTGTATTTTCGGTAGAGACAGGGTTTCACCATGTTGGCCAGGCTGGTCTGGAACTCCTGACCTCAAGCACTCCAGCCTGGGTGACAGAGCAAGACTCTGTCTCTAAACAAGCAAACAAACAAAAGTTGCTCAGGATTTTTAGATGGAGGGGTCGGTGGTCTTTCCTTGTTACCCCGACTGATCTGGAACTCATGGCTTCAAGCGATCCTCCCACCTCAGCCTCCTGCTGAGTAGCTGGGAGTACAGATGCATGAACCATTGCACCCAGCCGGCAGGATTTTAAAATATTGAACTTGAATGCCTTTACTGGGTGTTGATTGTACTCTGCTGTCCTGTCCTCTGCTCTCTCCTGCAATCCTCATTTACCTATTGTTACCTCTTGTGTTCCATCCTGCCTGCTTTAGCCATTTGGGCTTGTAGGCATTGTGTTTGCCGCCCCTGCTGAGTGCTAGCGATTCTAACTGGGATTTGATGAGGGCACCCTTGGGTGTTAAAGTGAAATCTGGTGGATGAGGGTAATAGTGTCTTTGTTTCATCCTCCAGAGTTAGTAATGCTTGATATTTCCTTTGGGAGAGGAGCCTTGCAGTCATGATAAAAGGTAGCAAGAGTGGCTCATACCCGTAATCCCAGCACTTTGGGAAGCTGAGGCGGGTGGATTGCCTGAGGTCAGGAGTTCGAGACCAGTCTGGCCAACATGGTGAAACCCCATCACTACTAAAAATACAAAAAAATTATCCAGATGTGGTGGTCTGTGCCTGTAATCTCAGCTACTCAGGAGGCTGAGGCAGGGGAATTGCTTGAACTAGGGAGGCAGAGGTTGCAGTTAGCCAAGATCACCACAAAGTGATACTCTGTTTCCAAAAAAAAAAAAAAAGCAAGAAAGGTTAGGTTCCCTCTGCCAGTTAATGGTCTACTTTTCTCCATCAATGGCAATAGGCGAGAAAATTGGGATTTAAATGCCTGCTCTGATTTTTGGGCAAATCACTACCTACCCTTCTGTCCACATCATTCTCCTAATTTGTAAAACTGAATAGAATTTGCCTTGCCTGGTAGTGAGAGTTAAAACACTTAGTAAAGCGTCATTCACAGGTGGATGTTGGAGCCGAGAATGCCATTGCTGAGTGTGAAGGCATTGTTCCCGGCTCTCCAGCCACTCACAGTGTAGCCTCTGTCTGGTTTGGGTTCAGGGTTCCTAAGATTGGCTGAAGGGTTACTTTCTTGCTGCTCCTGAGGACTAACATACTCTCTCTTCTGAGAGTTGTATTGCTTAGTGTTGTACGAAAACCAATAGGGAGAAGCATTTACAGAAACACAGAGAAAGCAGGAGCCCCATTAGGTTGGACCCCATTTTATTTCCAGGGCAAGACTCTTCACCATTACATCTGCCTGTCCTGTTACTTTCAGATATGGGCTGAATGTATCCCCCCAGCATGGAGACAGTTCTTGAAGAGGCACTCAAAACAATACATTGTCTCAGGATAGCATCTGCAAAGTTTTTGAGGCTTTCTAGCCTGGGATACATCTAAACTGCTAGGCCTGGTTGCTGCTGAAGAATCATTTCCCTTTGGCAACTCCTTTTTTTTTTTTTTTTTTTTTTTTTTTTTGAGATAGAGTCTTGCTTTGTCGCCCAGGCTGGAGTGCAGTGGTGTGATCAGCTCACTGCAACCTCCACCTCCCAGGTTTGAGCAAATTCTCCTGCCTCAGCCTTCCGAGTAGCTGGAATTACAGGCACCGGCCACTGTGACACTTGGCTAATTTTTGTATTTTTGTAAGAGATGGAGTTTCACCATATTGGCCAGTCTGGTCTTAAACTCTTGACCTCCAGTGATCCACCCACATCAGCCTCCCAAAGTGTTGGGATTACAGGTATGAGCCACCGTGCTTTTGGCAACTTCTTTATAGCTTTAAGCTCGGAGCCTTGGGAGTCAGCTGTTTTTGTCTGTCACTGCTATAGGCCTTAGGAAACCTGGGCTTGCGCTGACCTGGCCTGAGGTGTAGCAGCAGGCGGAATGGTCAGCCCTTATCCTTTTTTATTTTTTGAGACAGAGTCTTGCCGGCTGGAGTGCAGTGGCGCAATCTCGGCTCATAACACCCTCCACCCTCCGGGTTCAAGCAGTTCTCCTGCCTTAGCTTCCCAAGTAGCTGGGATTACAGGCACGTGCTACCACGCCCAGCTAATTTTTCTATTTTTGGTAGAGAAGAGGTTTTGCCATTTTGACCAGGCTAGTCTCAAACTCCTGACCTCAGGGGATCCACCTGCCTCGGCCTCCCAAAGTGTTGAGATTGCAGGCGTGAGCCACTGCACTGCTTTATTAGTTCCTGATACCACCTGTCTGCCATTCTCCTGAACTTTTTCGCTTCCCCTTCTTGAGATTTAGGGTTCAGTTCTATCACTTACTAGTTGTGCATAGTTGTGCAGTCATAGGCAAATCACTTAATTTCTGGGTATGCAGCAAGGCTGTTGGACCACCCACGGGTTGTAGCGAAGATTAGAGGTGGTAAAGGGAGGACATAATACCTATTTTTTGGCCAAGAAATGCCTAAGGCAGCCTTAGCTCTTATTTTGAATATGGATAGTGTCATTTGTCAACTGGATCCAGATATATCCAGTTCAAATTCTGGCTCCACCTCATTCTAGCTGTGGAACCATGGTCAAATTATATAACCTATCTGAATTGATTCCTCTTCATTTGTAAAATCGAGATATATCTATAAAATCCTGTTTCTTTAAGATTTTTTTTTTTTTTTTTTTTTTGAGACAGAGTCTCACTCTGTTGCCCAGGCTGGAGTGCAGTGGTGCAGTCTTGGCTCACTGCAACCTCTGCCTCTCGGGTTCAAGCAGTTCTCCTGCCTCAGCCTCCCGGTGCCAGTCACCACACCCCGCTGATTTTTTGTATTTTTAGTAGAGACCGGGTTTCACTATGTTGGCCAGGCTGGTGATTGTTCTTTAATTTGTGTGTTGGGTACTATTTTAGACACTGGACAAATGCAGTGAATGAAGTTTCTGCTCTCATAAGGCTGACTTTCTACTGGGGAAAGATGGACAATAAACAATAAGTGTTTTATGTACCACTCAATAATGAAAAGTAAAACAGATTAAGGGTCTTAGAAAGTGACTGTGGTGGAATTGCCATCTTACAAAAAAGGTCAGAGGCAGGCAAGGTGGTGCGTGGCTGTATTCCCATCTACTCGGGAGACTGAGGCAGGAGGATCGCTTGAGGACAGGAGTTTGAGACCAGCCTGAGCAACATAGAGAGATGCTCATCTCTTTTGTTCATTTATTTTTGAGATGGAATCTCACTCTGTCACCCAGGCTGGAGTGCAGTGGCATGATCTCAGCTCACTGCAACCTCCTCCCAGGTTCAAGCGATCCTCCTGCCTCAACCTCCCAAGCAGCTGGGATTACAAGCATGTGCCACCTGGCTTTTTTTTTTTTTTTTTTTTGAGATGGAGTTTCGCTCATGCTCCTCAGGCTGCTGGAGTGCAGTGGCGTAATCGCAGGTTACCACAACCTCCGCCTCCCAGGTTCAAGTGGTTCTCCTGCCTCAGCCTCCCAAGTAGCTGGAATTACAGGCACATGCCACCACGCCTGGCTAATTTTGTATTTTCAGTAGAGACGGGGTTTCTCCATGTTGGTCAGTCTGGTCTCGAACTCCCGAACTCAGGTGATCTGCCCGCCTCGGGCTCCCAAAGTGCTGGGATTACAGATGTGAGCCACCGCGCTTGGCTGCCTGGCTAATTTTTGTATTTGTAGACACGGGGTTTTACCATGTTGACCAGGCTGGTCTCAAACTCCTGAGCTCAAGCAATCCGCCTGCCTTGGCCTTCCAAAGTGCTGGGATTACAGATGTCAGCCATGGCACCCAGCACCTCACCTTTTTTTTTTTTTAAAGAAAAAATAGCTGGGCATGGTGGCACGTGCTTGTAATCCCAGCTGCTCAGGAGGCCGAGGCAGATTGCTTGAGTCCAGGAAGTCAAGGCTACAGTGAGCTATGATTACATCACTGCACTCCAGCCTAGGCAGCAGAGCCAGACCCTATCTCATTTAAAACAAAAAACAAAAAACAAAAAAGGCCGGGCACGGTGGCTCACGCCTGTAATCCCAACACTCTGGGAGGCCGAGACGGGCGGATCACAAGGTCAGGAGATTGAGACCATCCTGGCTAACATGGTGAAACCCCGTCTCTATAAAAATACAAAAAATTAGCTGGGCGTGGTGGCGGGTGCCTGTAGTCCCAGCTACTCGGGAGGCTGAGGCAGGAGAATGGCGTGAACCCGGGAGGCGGAGCTTTCAGTGAGCCGAGATCGCGCCACTGCACTCCAGCCTGGGCAACGAGCCAGACTCCATCTCAAAAAAAAAAAAAAAGAAGAAAAAGAAAAAACTAGCCAGGTGTGGTGGCACATGTCTATAATCCCAGCTGCTCAGGAGACCGAGGCAGAAGGATCACTTGAAGGATCACTTGAGTCCGAGAGTGTGAGGCTGCAGTGAGCTGTGATTGCACCATTGCACTGTAGTTTGAGCAACAGAGCAAGAACTTGTTTCTTAAAAATAATAAAAGTAAAAAATAATGTTGGACGTGGTGGCTCACACCTGTAATCCCAGCACTTTGGGAGGCCGAGGTGGGTGGATTACTTGAGGTCAGGAGTTCGACAGCCTGGCCAACATGGTGAAAACCCATCTCTACAAAAATACAAAAAAATTAGCCAGGCTTGGTGGCGGGTGCCTGTAATCCCAGCTACTTGGGAGGCTGAGACAGGAGAATCGCTTGAACCCAGGAGGCGGAGGTTGCGGTGAGCTGAGATCGTGCCACTGAACTCCAGCTTGGGTGACAGAGCAAGACTCCATCTCAAAACAACAACAAAAAAGAAGCTGGTTGAAGTGCGTTCTAGGCAGATGGAACAGCAAATGCTAAGGCCCAGAGGCTGCAGCATGATTGTTTTGTTTGAGGAACAATGGGGCCAATGTGGTGGCCATGCTTCATCGGGGGGAGAGGTAGGAGATGAGGTCAGAGGTAGTGGATAGCCAGACTTAGTAGAGACTAGTAGACCAAGATGGGTATCACCTTGAAGTAGCACCAGGAGAGGGTGCTGAGCAGGGGCTAGCATGGGTGGATTTTTTTTTTTTTTTCTTTTTTGAGACAGGGTCTTGTCTGTCACCCAGGCTGGAGTGCAATGGCCTGATCTCAGCTCACTGCAGCCTCCGCCTCCTGGGTTCAAGCGATCCTCCTGCCTCAGCCTCCTGAGTAGCTGGGACTACAGGTGCACACCACCATGCCCAGCTAATTTTTGTGTTTTTAGTAGAGATGGGGTTTCACCATGTTGCCCAGGCTGGTCTGGAACTCCTGACCTCAGGTGATCCACCCACCTCGGCCTCCTAAAGTGCTGGGATTACAGGCATGAGCCACTGCGCCCGGCCTAGCTTGGTTTTTAAAAGGCTAGCTCTGGCTGCTAGGTGGAAAATAAACTAGGGGCAAGGGTGGAAGCACAGAGACTGATTGGGATGCTTGTCCACCTGTCCGTTCAAGGGCTGTTGGTGTTTTGGAGCAGGATGGTAGCAACAGAAGTGTTGAAGATGCGAGATATGTTTTGAAAGTAGAACTACTAAGATCTGATGAATTAGTATGTGAAAGAGGCATTGGAGATGACTCACTCCCAAGTCCCTGAACCACTAGAAGACTGGATTTGCTGAGATGGGGTGGGTGGAGGAATGAGAGAGGAGCAGGCTTGGGTGAGTGGGTGAAATTGTGAGTTTGGTTTTGGACATGATAAATCAGGTACCTTTTGAAATCCAAATGGGAATGTTGAGTCCACAGTTGTATATCAGTGTTTACAAAGCTGAGGAACTAGATGAGATCACTTAAGCCAGCGTAGACACAGAGGAGGAGGGGTCGGGTCCACCAGCCTCAAGGGTTTGGGAGAGAGTAGGGGAGCTATCCTGTTTTAGGAGAAATCACATACAGAGTGTGGGAAGGAGAAACACACCAGGAAGGTAGAAGGAAGTCAGGGGAGTGGTGTCTGGGAGGCTGAGAAAGGAAATGCTTTAATGAAGAGGATTGAGCAGTGTCCGATGCTGCTGAGAGAGGTCGAGTGAAAATGAGGATTTGTAATTTATCATTGAATTTGGCAGCAGAGGAAGTCATTGGCAACAGGGTTAAGTGGGATGGTGGGGCTTAGAGAGCTGCATTGATGTGAGGTGGTGAATGTTTTTCAGAGCAGGGCCTGAGCAGAACACTGGACACTGGGTAACTGCTAGTTGCTGCTAATGCCAGCGTGACAAACAGGGCCTACCAGACCAGTTTTTGCACATCAGTAAACAGCCTGCACCTTGAGTTCTTAAGGTGCTCCATTGACAAAAGTCATACAGCAGGGACACATGTTTTTGTTTTGTTTTGTTTTGTTTTGAGATGGAGTCTAGCTCTGTCGGCCAGGCTGGAGTGCCGTGGAGCCATCTCAGCTTACTGCAAGCTCTGCCTCTGCCTCCCGGGTTTACGCCATTCTCCTGCCTCAGCCTCCCGAGTAGCTGGGACTACAGGCGCCCGCCACCTCGCCCGGCTAGTTTTTTGTATTTTTTAGTAGAGACGGGGTTTCACCGTGTTAGCCAGGATGGTCTCGATCTCCTGACCTTGTGATCCGCCCGTCTCGGCCTCCCAAAGTGCTGGGATTACAGTTGTTTTGTTTTTGAGTCGAGTCTCACTCTGTCGCCCAGGCTGGAGCGCAGTGGTGCGATCTTGGCTCACTGCAAGCTCCGCCTCCTGGGTTCAGGCCATTCTCCTGCCTCAGCCTCCCAAGTAGCTGGGACTACAGGCGCCCACCACCATGCCTGGCTAATTTTTTTGTATTTTTAGTAGAGACAGGGTTTCACCGTGTTATCCAGGATGTTCTCAATCTCCTGACCTCATGATACACCCACCTTGGCCTCCCAAAGTGCTGGGATTACAGGCGTGAGCCACTGCGCCTGGCTACATGTTTTCTTTTTATGGAGTCTTGCTCTGTCGCCCAGGCTGGAGTTCTGTGGCGCAATCTTGGCTCACTGCAACCTCTGCCTCCCAGGTTCAAGCAGTTCGCCTGCCTCAGCCTCCCGAGTAGCTGGGATTACAGGCACGCGCCACCACGCCCAGCTAATTTTTGCACTTTTAGTAGAAACACAGTTTCACCGTGTTGGCCAGACTGATCTTGAACTCCTGACCTCAGGGGGTCCGCCAGCCTTGGCACTCCCAGAGTGCTGGCCTCTGTGCCCAGCCAGAACACATCTTTTTTTAAGGTTAGACTCTAAAGCAGTGTTGTCTAACAGAAGGTATGATGTGAGCCACATGGGTAATTTTTTTTTTTTTTTGTGAGACAATCTCTATCTGTCCCCCATGCTGGAGTACAATGGTGCAATCTTGGCTCACTGCAACCTCTGCCTCCTGGGTTCTAGTGATTCTCCTGCCTCAGCCTCCTGAGTAGCTGGAATTACAGGCGACCGCCAACACATCTGGCTAATTTTTGTATTTTTAGTAGAGACGAGGTTTTACCACATTTCTCAGGTTGGTCTCGAACTCCTGACCTCAGGTGATTCACCCACCTCAGCCTCCCAAAGACACATAGGTAATTTTATATTTTCTTTTTTTCTCTCCTCCTTCCCTCCTTCCCTCCCTCCCTCCTTCCTTCCTTCCTTCCTTCCTTCCTTCCTTCCTTCCTTCCTTCCTTCCTTCCATCCATCCATCCTTCCTCTTCGCTTCGCTTCGCTTCGCTTCGCTTCGCTTCGCTTCTCTTCTCTTCTCTTCTCTTCTCTTCTCTTCTCTTCTCTTCTCTTCTCTTCTCTTCTCTTCTCTTCTCTTCTTCTCTTCTCTTCTCTTCTCTTCTCTTCTCTTCTCTTCTCTTCTCTTCTCTTTTCTTTCAAGAAAGGGTTCCTCTCTGTCAGGTACCTGGAGTGCAGTGGCACAGTCATAGCCCACTGCTGCCTCAAACTCTTGGGCTTCAGCAGTCCTCCCACTTCAGCAGCCTCCCAAGTAGCTGGGACTACAGGTGTGTGCCACCGTGCTCAGCTAATTTTTTATTTTTTGTGGAGCTGAGGTCTATTTTCCTGTTCAGGCTGGTCTTGAACTGCTGGTTTCAAGCAGTTGTCCTCTTTCAGCCTCCCAAAGTGTTGCGATTATAGGCGTGAGCCACCGCCCCAGCCTTAATTTTATATTTTCCAGAAGCAACATTTTTTAAAGTACAAAGAAACAGATGAAATTAACTTTTTTTAAAAATTTTTTTTCCTTTTTTTTTTTTTGAGACAGAGTCTTGCTCTGTCATCCAGGCTGGAGTGCAGTGGCACGATTTCAGCTCACTGTGACCTCCACCTCCTGGGTTCAAGCGATTCTCCTGCCTCAACCTCCCAAGTAGCTGGGATTACAGGCACCCACCACCACACCCAGCTAATTTTTGTATTTTTAGCTGGGTGCGGTGGCTCACGCCTGTAATCCCAGCACTTTGGGAGGCCAAGGCGGGTGGATCATGAGGTCAGGAGTTCAAGACCAGCCTGGCCAAAGATGAAACCCCATCTCTACTAAATATGCAAAAATTAGCCAGGCGTGGTGGTGGGCGCCTGTAATCCCAGATACTCGGGAGGCTGAGGCAGGAGAATCACTTAAACCTGGGAGGCAGAGGTTGCGGTGAGCCAATACTGTGTCAGTGCACTCCAGCCTGGGTGACAGAGTGAGACTGTCTCAAAAAAAAATTTTTTTTTTTTTGTATTTTTAGTAGAGACGGAGTTTCACCATGTTGGCCAGGCTGGTCTGGAACTCCTGACCTTGTGATCCACCTGCTTGGGCCTCCCAAAGTGCTAGAATTACAGACATGAACCAGCGTGGCTGGCCAATTTTAATATTTTTAATATAACTCAGTATATCCAAAATAGTATCATTGTAACATTATTATTTTAAAATATGTGAATTGTTTAAAAATATGTGAAGCATTCCTGTGGAGTCAAACCTGGGGTGATAGGACTTGGGGTATGTCCCTCTCTGGGGTTAGCCAGGGAAAGTGGAATAATTACAGGAGCATTGAAGGTGGCCAGTCCTAGTCCTACCAGGTCAGGACACTGTCACTGCTATGCTACTGACAGGGAAACAAGGCAGAGATGAAACATAATTAAACAAATGAACATAGATGTTGTTTGAAGTCCATGGTTTGTACATTTGAACTTGAAATGACTAGTGGCCGGGCACAGTGGCTCACACATAATCCCAGTACTTTGGGAGAGTGAGGTGGGAGGATCACTTGAGTCTAGAGTTTAAGACGAGCCTGAAGAACATAGCAAGACCCCGTCTCCACCAAAAAAAGGGAAAAAAAAGGCCCACATGGTGGTGTGCACCTATAGTCCCAGCTGCTCTGGAGGCTGATGCAGGAGGATTGCTTGAGCCCAGGAGGTTGAGGCTGCAGTGAGCCACAATCACACCACTGCACTCCAGTCTGCATGACAGATAAGGCCTGGTCTCAAAAAAAAAAAAAAAAAAAAAAAAAAAAGGAAAAAAATGACTAATGATGCGGGAGACGTTTTTATCTGATAGTTTTAGATCAGATTTTGCTGTTGTAGATTGTTTCTACCTGTGAATTCTTCGGCTGCATTCCCAAGTGAAATTGGGGCCTACACCCAAGGAGTCAGAATCCCATCCATATTTGTGGTATGGGAAACAAGACCCCTTGCTGGGGAGACTGGCCTGCCAGGAGACCCTGTAGCCAGGGGACCTGGGCGCCAGTGTGCCTTCCAAGGCCTGAAGACATGAGGCCAGCATGGGCCCTGGCCTGCTGCGTGGGAGTTCAGGACCGGTCCCGCCTGCTATCCCTTCTTTCTTCTCTTTGCTTTTTCTAAAATGGTGGCTTTGTGTTACTCAGGGTCTGTGGGGCCGTGATTCTGGGAGAAATCCTGTTGTGCTCTCCAGGTTCCCGTCTCTTCTTCAGATCTCCCCGGGTCCACTTGTTGTAGACTTGTGCACCCCGATTCAGGATGAGATCAGAGGAGCCTGTGGGGCAGCGATTCATAGGGAGCTCAAGGCCATTGTTATTCCTTGAATTTGAGAAGAACATTGGAAATGTCATCTTCTGAAATGGAAACTAACAGAGAAAGGCAAATCATTTGGAAAAAGTTACTTAAATGGTAACCTTGTTGCCAATAAAATAGTATTTTCTAATTCAAAGTCCAAAGCAAAGGTCCCTCTTAGATCCCTGTTCAATTACAAGGTTGCTCTATGGACTTAAGTAGAGAATGTTGGCCAGGCGCTGTGGCACACGCCACTTGGGCAGGTCCAGGCGGGTGAATCACCTGAGGTCAGGAGTTCGGGTTTATTTCTTGGGAGTCATGTTGGTGACACTGGAGACCAGAGGATTCCGGTTCTCAGAGAGAGGGGTGCTGTGATGGAGCAGGACAATACACTCTTGGCTTGAATACTGAGGCACAGAGTGGGGAGGCCTGCTGGCCTTGGGGAGTGGATAGCAGCAGATCAGGCAGAGTGAGACACTCCCTCTGACCCTTGCAGTGTAACAGGTGTGGGTTTGTTCACTTTGTCGCCTATGAGCTTGGCTAGTTTGAATCAGTCCCCCAGAGCGTCATCACCCCGGGCTTTTTTGTAAACATTCATTTCTGAGAAAGTACAACTGTAATGGTGCTTATACTTGCTTTGCTTTACACTAAAACCCAGAATAGCCTATTTGTTTTTCTCTTCTGCCTTTCTTCCTCTCCTCTCCCTTTCTCACCTTTCTTTTTTCCTTTGTCATTGACCTCTTAACTACAGGAGTAAACCTGCCATTGTAATCTGCCTCACTTTGCAGACACATCTCTATCTTTTGTCTCCTTTGTTCCTTTTGTAGCTTGTGACAGAAACAAATTGGGTTGCTTGAGGTGACCCCTTCCCTGCTCTCCTCCTGGGGAATGATCTCATCCCCATTGTACTCCTAGGTCCCATACCCCAACTTTTCAGCCAGAGGCTCACACAAGCACATTCATAGCAAGGTTAAGGGCATCAGTAGCCAGAGAAGCTGAGCTTCCTCCTCTGGTAAGTTAAATTTGCAGATGTTGACATCTGATCCCATTCACCTTGTGGTTGTGGCTTCTCCTTTACCTCCCATAAAGGACCAGCCCTGTCAAGAACCACCTTCCTCCCTACCGTGCTTCTTCATGATTTCCTGCCTCCACTCTTTCCTTCTGGCTTTGCTTGTTCCCTGAGACCGAGAAGCTTGTGTCTCATTTCTGTAGATGTGTAGCCCCATAGGACAAGTGATACCAAGGTTTGGCAACAGTAGATCTTTTGCTTAGGATTTGGACCCAGAACACAGAATGTCACCTTCTGTGGGCTGCTTGGTGCTACTTGGCTGAAGAGCCTTTCCAGGAGGAGGAGTCGTAGGAGATCAGACTTTCCTGGCCACCGCCCTGTGGTATGCTTGTGCCCTAGCACTTGCCTTGTGCCCACTCACAGCAGTCACAGAGCTTATGGTTTTCTTTCACTAGCGATGGAGGTCAGGCCTCTAACACAGGAGCCTAGACCTTGGGCAGGACTCTGCATCCTTGTCAAAAGAGAGGGTGCCCTTAGGTAATATGATTCCTTATTTCAGGCCTGCATCTAGATGCTTCCCCAAACAGGTTCTGAGGCCTGTTTAATTCCGTTGGGCTATTGCATCTCTGGGGGAGATGCGCATTTTCCTTGTAATGCACCCTGTAGGAAAGTTTTGACTTGGTCCAGCTTTTCAAAGCACGAGTCTGAGAGCAGATTGATTGCAAGGCCTTGTCTGAGAAGAGAATGGACTGACTCATGATACCTGGACAGACTCCAGAGGGAGATGCGATGCCCTCTCCAGCGACTGGCAGAGCACTCCTTTTCCCGCTTGGGCGGCTCTGAGCATGCTGGCGTCCAGCTGGCTATCTAAAGGTGACCAGGATCCACTTTCCACCAAAGCTGCTTAGGTTTCCATCCCATTCTGTAATCTTATGGAAGAATCCCTCTCCAGCTCTGATAAAGCCCTTCTCCCTTTCACAGTGGAGTTGGACGCGAGTTGTAGTTCTTGGCATGACAGGGAGCAGTGTGGAATTGGGGGAGATAATCAATATCTAATGGTTTATACCGGCGTTTCCAGTGGATTTGAGCAATTGTCGGGGGAGGGTGGTATGTCAGCATGGGGGCCTCAAAAGGTGAATTCTA
The DNA here is from genome assembly GCF_024542745.1 of Macaca thibetana thibetana. Taxonomy (NCBI): domain Eukaryota; kingdom Metazoa; phylum Chordata; class Mammalia; order Primates; family Cercopithecidae; genus Macaca; species Macaca thibetana. Next base: position 15,276,592 of record NC_065578.1, read on the forward strand.
GGGCTGTATCTGTGGTTTACTACCTTGTTACCTTGGGTAAGTTCCCAAACCCTCATCTGACAGAAGGAAAAAAGCTACTTTGTCTACCAAACAGGGCTGATGTGAGCAGAAAGTGAATGTCTGGGGAAGAATGTTGACAGCCATAATACATTATATTGATATAAGACATCATTTTAAAAGCCGTTAGTATTATATTACATGCCAAGTATGTTAGTCGTGTTCTAGTTTGGGGACAGAGGCGCATTTACTCAGACATGGCCTACAATGTCCTCTTGAAGGGCTTTTTTTCCACCCAGGCTCCTTGTGCTGGAACTGGGCAGATGGTCCATCTTCCTTAAACCCTAGAGGAAGAAGGAAGCAGTTTGCTTTCCTCAGAGGAAACCTGCATGGGACTTCTCAAATTCAGCTCTAATGTATGAGGCCCATTTCTCTGCCTTATTTGGCTCTCACAGCGATATGAAAGTGAAAGTTCACATAGTGAAGTTGGAAAATTCAGTGCATTGCCATAAAAATATTGATTTGGTTTCTTCTGAGCTAGGTCTGGCCCTGTCCGCCAAGGCTTGTTGGCCGTCATTAGGCAGGGCAAATGCTCTTTGGTGCCCTGCAGCCCCTTCACTTCCCCACGTAGGCTCCCTGCGAGTGGCGTTTGGCTACTTGCCTGGTCTATGGAGCCATTTGCTCTCAACCCTCAAAGGCATCTAAATTCTGCAGCTGTCAAGGCTCTGTTTATGTTGGAGAAACTCGAATAGGCAGTTTTGTATTTAGAGTGGAGCGAAATGATACAGTATGAAACTTTAAAGCAAGAAGTTATTTGTGAGAAGCCCTTAAAAGGTAATAGGCAACAGACTAATATGAGATGTAGTACTTACTCAGGTAATAACACTGGTATTAATAAAATTAATATAATTCCATCAATACAGTCACTTTCAGGACAGAGTACACAGTGGACATAGATTCCATGTGAGTGTCTGTGTTTGTCAGTTCACAGAAAACATCCAGGTTGTTCTCTTATTATTGGTGTACCTTTTCCATTCAGTCATTCCGCATTCTTTGGCACCAAGTATGTTCCAAGCTGGAGTGAGAGGTTTCCATTTTAGTGCCTTTCTGGCCCCTCCAGAGACTTGATGGTGCCTCAGAATACAGTAAGTTATAAATATATATATATATATTTTATTTTTTCAGACAGGGTCTTGCTCTGTTGCCCAGGCAGGAGTGCAGTGGCATAATCTCGGCTCACTGCAACTTCCATCTCCCAGGTTCAAGAGATTCTCCTGCCTCAACCTCCTGAGTAGCTGGGATACCACACCCGGCTAATTTTTGTACTTTTAGTAGAGACGGGGTTTCACCTTGTTGAGGCTGGTCTCGAACTCCTGACCTCAAGTGATTCACCCACCTCGGCCTCCCAAAGTCAAAGTGCTAGGATTATAGGTGTGAGCTACCATGCCCAGCCAAATGTATTTTAAACACAAGTTAGTACCAGTCAGAATAGGTGTCAGTGTTAGACTGGATTTAAATCTAGCTTCTTATGGTTGATCTAGTTCATATTTACAAGAGATAGAAATAAGGACATGGAAAGATGAGAAGAAATACGTTCTAGGAAATACTGACCAAAAGAAAGCTGGTCGACTTTATTAGTATTAAACAATAAATTATAAGGCAAAAAAGATCACATCATAATGATAAACTGTCTAACTTACTGGAAAGAATAAGTCTTCTTTTTTTTTTTTTTTTTTTTTTTTTGAGATGGAATCTTGCCCTGTCGCCCAGGCTGGAGTGCAGGGGCGTGATCTCAACTCACTGCAGCCTCCCTAGTAGCTGGGATTACATGTGCGTGCCACCATGCCTGGATAATTGTTGACTTTGTTTTGTTTTGTTTTGTTTTGTTTTTTTGAGACAGAGTCTCGCTCTGTCGCCCAGGCTGGAGTGCAGTGGCGCGATCTCCGCTCACTGCAAGCTCCGCCGCCTCCCGGGTTCACTCCATTCTCCTGCCTCAGCCTCACGAGAAGCTGGGACTACAGGTGCCCACCAACACGCCTGGCTAATTTTTTTTGTATTTTTAGTAGAGACGGGGTTTCACCGTGTTTGCCAGGATGGTCTCGATCTCCTGACCTCGTGATCCGCCCGCCTCGGCCTCCCAAAGTGCTGGGATTACAGGCGTGAGCACCGCACCCGGCCAATTGTTGAATTTTTAAATATAAATGGGTTTTCACCCTGTTGGCCAAACTGGTCTCAAACTCCTGACCCTAAGTGATCCGCCTGCCTCAGCCTCCCAAAGTGTTGGGATTATAGGCATAAGCCACTGTCACTGTGCCTGGCCAATAATTCTTAATTCTTTACCTGGTCAGTAGATCAAATGAATCGGTAATAATTTACAAGATTAGAACAATATAGCTAACCAGCTTGAAGTGTACCCATCAACTGGAGAATAGTTTTTTTTTTTTTTTTTTTTTTTTTTGAGACTGAGTCTGGCTCTGTCGCCCAGGCTGGAGTGCAGTGGCCGGATCTCAGCTCACTGCAAGCTCCACCTCCCGGGTTTACGCCATTCTCCTGCCTCAGCCTCCCGAGTAGCTTTGACCACAGGCGCCCGCCACTTCGCCCGGCTAGTTTTTTGTATTTTTTAGTAGAGATGGGGTTTCACCGTGTTAGCCAGGATGGTCTCGATCTCCTGACCTCGTGATCCGCCCGTCTCAGCCTCCCAAAGTGCTGGGATTACAGGCTTGAGCCACCGCGCCCGGCGAGAATAGTTATTTTCAGGACATACAGAGCGCTCATGAAAATGGCCTACACCCTGAGCCCTGGAGCAGATCTCACCACATTTCTTTTCTTTTCTTTTCTTTTTCTTTTTTTTTTTTTTTTTTTTTTTTGAGACGGAGTCTCGCTCTGTCACCCAGGCTGGAGTGCAGTGGCACAAACTTGGCTCACTGCAAGCCCTGCCTCCCGGGTTCACGCCATTCTCCTGCCTCAGCCTTCTGAGTAGCTGGGACTACAGGCACCCACCACCATGCCTGGCTAATTTTTTCTATTGTTTGGTAGAGAAGAGGTTTCACCATGTTAGCCAGGATGGTCTCGATCTCCTGACCTCGTGATCTGCCTACCTCGGCCTCCCAAAGTGCTAGGATTACAGGCGTGAGCCACCGCGCCTGGCCGGATCTCACCAAATTTTAAAGCCTCCTCACTACGGCTATGGTTCTTCACATTTTACAAGTGATGGACTCCTTTGAAAACCCCATTCTAATAAATTAAGGTTGCCCAAACTCAGCTGTTGACTTTTGGGGTTAAATAGTTCTTTGTGTGGGGCTGTCCTGTACACTGTAGGACATTTAGCATCTACCCTGATAGTGACAACCAAAAATGGCTTGACATTGTCCAGTGTCCCCTGAGGGACAGAATCTTATCTGGTTGAGAACCACCGTTAGAGATCTTCTCTCCAGAAAAACACAGAATTTTGCATACAGTTTCTTCCGTCTCCATTAGAGCTAGTTGATCTTGTCCTCACTGAGGATGGCTGAGGGAGTGGGACTTTTTCTAAGAAAGGCCGTAGGGCAGCCAAGCAGCCTGGGGGTTTGGTCTTTGTTCTGTGCAAGGCCTCTCCCCACACCCCTGTCCAGGAGATAGATGCTCACACGCGTGTGTGGAGGTGCCATAGGCATGCTGGTGCTGATGGGCTGAGGGCTCAGACTGCCTTGAGCCCGATGTCCCGCTCAGGGCTTGAAGAGATGAGGCCAGGGCGTGTTGGAAGGCAGTCCCGCCTGCTCCTCCTTCTCAGCCTCTTTCTTCTCTCCGCTTTTCTCTAAAATGGTGGCGTTGTTTTAATCAAGACCTGTCAGACTCTGGTTCTGAGAGAAATCCTTGCTGCACTCTCAGGTGTCCTGTCTCTTCCTCAGGTTTCCCATGTTCACTTGTAGACCAGGGACCTCCAGGGCCACAAACATAAGGCATAGGTTTTACTCTAAGCCTTTTGGTAGGTGTCAATCACAGAGAGTTCAAGTCCATAACAGTAAAAAATAGATTATTAAAATATTAGATAGATGTGCCCATAAAGGAATGTAAAAGGGAGAGTTTATTCTGAGGACCAGGTGATGCACCATGCTGGTGGGATCAGAGGAGACTTTACAAAGGAGAGGTAGACATCCAGGCTGGGTCGTGCAGGATCAATGGGAGTTTGCAAGGGGAGAGGGCATGGCAGGCAGGTGGAACAGCATGCTGGGTTCTGGGGGCTAGTGATAGCAAAACAGAGACAGAAGGTAAAAGAAGGTATGGGTGAGGCTTGCCCAGAAGCTTTGACTAGGTCTGCAAGCAGTTGAAGTGACATGATCAGATTTATGGTTTTTTTGTTTGTTTTTTGTTTTTGGCCAACTCTTTATTTCATAAAATAGAGTAAGTGTTCCTAAATTTAGTTTTAGAAGGTGATTTGAATGGCTCTGTGAAAGACAGATTACAGGTCAGAAAACTAGTTGGAGGCTATGCAAAGAACCCAGCTGAACAATGAGGTTTAGAACTATCATGGGGCCATGGGGCTAGAAGGGAGATGGACCTGCAGAGGGTATCAGGTCCCCAAACCCCAGAATCTAGTGCACATCTATTATGTTGAAGGACACAGTCATGTCCCTGCCTAAAGAAAGGACACTGCCCTTAGCTCCAAAAATAAAGACTAAGTTTTTATTTGAGAGAGATTTTTTCCTCTTTTTATATACATTTTTTTTCTCTAGGAAATAGACAGACGGTTGGAAAAAAAACTGAAGATCACACAGAAAGAGAGGTAAGGCTGCTGTCTGGTCTGAGGGCTCGAGCTCTCTGTGGTTTGAGAGCTGGGCAGTCAGTGGTGTTCTCCAACTGGCCATTAGGTTTAGCAGGTCCTAGCAGGTCAGGCTCTGGGGCAGCAAACCCTTCCCTCCAAGTTGGAGACCAGGATGTGGTGGCTTGAGGCTTTAGGGGTGAGGCTGGGGTGTTGCACCTGCCTCTGACCTTTGTGGGTTCCCTGCGTGAGGTCATCTGATGGGATGTGAGGAAGTGACAAGTTGGAAGACTTGAGTTTTAGGCCTGGCTGTGCCCCAGTTGCTCTGAGGTCTGGGGCAAGTCGTTTCCCTGCTCTGGACATCAGTTTCTTTCTCTGTGGCATGAGTAGTGTGGGCAGATGATTTCTCTGGGTCCCCAGTGACTTGGTGGTTTAGGGTATTATAAGGGTATCCTGGAAGAAAACATTCTAGGAAATTCTTGAAAAACCTTTAAAAATAGCTTTGTTCTCCACCAAGACGACAGAGGAGGGTGTTTCCAGAGTAGGTGAAAGTTGACTTCGGCTTTCTGTTTTGGGCTTAGGGAACCTGTTGGTTTTCCATAAGTACAAGGGACAGGAGGGAAGATAGGACCTCTCTGGATTTGCTTACTGGCCTGCACAGTCATTCCCCAGGAAACTCTGGGGTGCTCTGCCTGCCTGCCAGTTTTCCTGGCTCCCTGCCTCTTTGATCAGATTGCTGGCTCCTTGTCTGTCTGCTTATCTCAGCAACCACACTAACCCTGGGTTACAGTCCCCGTTCCATACCATTTGTGTCCTACCCAGGACTTGTTTCCATTCACCCTGACTCAGTTCCTCCAATCCCGACTCCTGACAGTGAAAGCTCTGAAAGCAGGCCTGTTTGGTTCTGAAGAGAAGCTGGTTGACTGCTCTGGGGAGGGTCCTGGTGGCTGTTGTTGGGTGGTCATTCCTGCCTGGGTTCCTGTCTCCTCCTGTGGCTTTTGTTTCTTTCCCTTCATGTGTTGTTGTCCCTCTTTGTTTTTTGTCATTCCACCTCTCCTTGTGGACACATCGCCTTGATGTACGCGTCCACCAGCCTTGGACAATGCTTTTCTTTTGAGCATTGCCAAGCACTGTTTCTAGGTGCATCCTTCACTCCAGCCCCGCCGCTGTCCAAAAGACCAGAAAGCCCTGGCAAGGGAGGTTTCTCTGTTCAGAAGCTCTTTTGAAGAGGATTCAGTTGTCTGGTGTAGCTTGTCTCTGGGAGGCACAGGCCACTTTCACTAGAAGGTGGCTTGGTAAATCTTGATGCCAGGCAGGGATGGCACAGTGGGCTCCTTTGTAGTGTTTGTCTGGTTTGAGCATGTGATGGAAGATTTGGCTGAGAGTGAACACTGCTGACCCCTAAGTTCAAAGGCTCCCACCCCACCAGCCAGTCCTACTCTGATCTGTGTAGGGAAGCTGGGATCTTAATTGACGTCATTCGATTCTGGACATAAACTGTTTTGCTGCAGGGCCAAATGGTGGTTGATGTGGCTGTGGTGAACACGGGGATAGAAGGAGGTGGCGTTCCAGCCCCCATGGCCAGGGGTTAGGGCTGAGGAGCAGTTCCTGTGGCCTGCCAGAGCTGGTCACAAGCTTGCTTTTTTGGGACACGCTTCTTGAGGAGTGGAAATTTTGCTGTCTGGTCAGAGGCCAGAGAATCATGGGTAGAATTAGTAAGGAGGGAGGGGAAAGTGATGAGAGGTGGGTGTGGGACATGGACAGGGCTTCCTTAGGAGCATGATTTGTGAAGCTGTGTTTGCTCTTTGTCAGCAGGAAATCCAAATCTCCTCCCAAAGTGCCCATTGTGATTCAGGACGATAGCCTTCCCGCGGGGCCCCCTCCACAGATCCGCATCCTCAAGAGGCCCACCAGCAACGGTGTGGTCAGCAGCCCCAACTCCACCAGCAGGCCCACCCTTCCGGTCAAGTCCCTAGCACAGCGAGAGGCCGAGTACGCCGAGGCCCGGAAGCGGATCCTGGGCAGTGCCAGCCCCGAGGAGGAGCAGGAGAAACCCATCCTCGACAGGTGAGTGTGGCTGGCAGGACCGGCCAATGATGGCTCTCCCAGTCCACCCAGGAGGAGGAGAGCATCCTGGCTACGTGTAGAGTAGTGAGAAGCAAGCAGAGTCAGGGTAGGAACCATGCAGCTCCAGCCGTGGACCCCAGCCTGTTGGGGATAGTTCACTGTGCTTCATTGGCTGGGCACGGCTCTCAAAGTCTATCAGGAGGTGGCAGTTTGCTGGCATGCTGCCTCTGCGGTTGGTAGTCACCAGGGGGCAGTGTTGCATTGAGAGTAAAGGCATGGATGAGCTTGTGTCAAAATCTGCCTCTTACCTCTTCTTTTTTTTTTTTTTTTTTTTTTTTTTTTGAGACGGAGTCTTGCTCTGTCACCCAGGCTGGAGTGCAGTGGCCGGATCTCAGCTCACTGCAAGCTCCGCCTCCCGGGTTTACGCCATTCTCCTGCCTCAGCCTCCCGAGTAGCTGGGACTACAGGCGCCTGCCACCTCGCCCGGCTATTTTTTTTTTTTTTGTATTTTTTAGTAGAGACGGGGTTTCACCGTGTTAGCCGGGATCGTCTCTCGATCTCCTGACCTCGTGATCCGCCCGTCTCGGCCTCCCAAAGTGCTGGGATTACAGGCTTGAGCCACCGTGCCCGGCCACCTCTTCTTAATTTAGAATGACTTGACCTCTCTGGGCCTTAGTTTTCTCATCTGAAAAAATGGGATAATAATACCAACCTTATCAAAGTGTTGTGCAATTCATTGAGTAAATGAGCATAGGATGTCGAGAACCTGGGCTGGCAGAGTGGAAAGTGCCCAGATAAGTGCTTTGGTTATATTTTCTGGGTCTCCAGTATGCCCGCTGTGATGTTTTTGTGAATTTTCTAAATTCCTTTTTACTCTTGGCATTTTTTTCTCTGCAGTATTAGAGGTTGCATTATATAAGTTTGTCACTTCCTAATCAAGCAGTATGCATTAAGACGGCCTCCTTCTGACTTTGAGGGGCCACTATGGCATGGCATCCTGGGACTTGAAGAACTAATCTGCATACCTTCTTTCTAGCTCTTCATAATTTTGAAGAGATACCTGTTCTCTTTGTTGTTTCTCCTCTAAGTCTTCACCTTTCCAGGGTGGAAAATGCGTGCTTCCTTTAGTTTCCTAGAGTAATACGAGTCAACCATTAACCGCAGAGTTTGGAGAGGAGTGGGAGGGAAGAATTGGGGGGCAGGGGATGTGTCCCTCTGCTGAGCTCTTGATTCCAGCTCTTTACCTTGGCCTAACATCTGGAGATTCCAAATGGTTCTGCAGAGCATGTACTGTCCGTGGTCACGGCCTCTGGGCAGAGTGGGCCCTTGAGCACTCCCCCTGCCTACAAGTGAATGCTGGCAGCTGAGCAGGGGGAAAGAATGCTGTAGCTGCTGGAGGTGAACATGTACCACCGACCCTACCTGCTCACAGGGGCCTCTCAACTTGGAGGTGTCCTGAGTCAGCTTCCCAAAGAAGCAGACTTGTGGAGCCAGAGTGACTTGGGCCCCAGCTACAAGGACAGTTGATTTTAAGATGAGTGACATCTAAGCCAGGTGCAGTAATCCCAGCACTTTGGGAGGCCAAGGCAGGAGGATCACTTGAGGTCAGGAGTTCAAGACCAGCCTGGCCAACGTGGTGAAACCCCATCTCTACTAAAATTACAAAAATTAGCTTGGGTGTGGTGGCGTTTGCCAGTAGTCCCAGCTACTGGTAGGCTGAGGTAGGAAGGATCACCTGAACTCGGGAGGTGGAGGTTGCAGTGAGCGGAGATAGCGCCATTACACTCCAACCTAGGCGACAGAATGCGACTCCATCTCAAAAATAAATAAAAAATAAAGAAATGATGGGGGACATCTATTACATCCTTTTTTAGGCCTTCCTCTGCTTTTCTTCCTTTCAGGCCAACCAGGATCTCCCAACCCGAAGACAGCAGGCAGCCCAATAATGTGATCAGACAGCCTTTGGGTCCTGATGGGTCACAAGGCTTCAAACAGCGCAGATAAATGCAGGCAAGAAAAGATGCCGCCGTTGCTGCCATCACCGCCTCCTGGGTCGTCTGCCACGGGTTGCACTGCCGTGGCAGACAGCTGGACTTGAGCAGAGGGAACGACCTGACTTACTTGCACTGTGATCCCCCTTGCTCCGCCCACTGTGACCTTGAACCCCATGCACTGTGACCTCCCCCCTTCTCCCCCTTCCCACTGTGATTGGCTCATCGACAAGGGCTGTCCCAAGTCAATGGAAAGGGAAAGGGTGGGGGTTAGGGGAAGGTTGGGAGGACCCACCAAGGACTCAGAGAGTCAGACAGTGCCACTTGGCCACTTGGGGTAAAGCCAGTGCCAGCAATAACAGTTTATCATGCTCATTAATTTGGGATTTCAAAACACAAATGAAAACTCACACCCACCCACCCCCAAGTGCATGTCTCCATCACTTAAAAAGTAAGTTCCATTTGAAAATATCCTTTCTTTTTTTTTTTTCTTCCTATTTTTGTTTGTTTATACAAATATCTGATTTGCAAGAAAAAGTGCATGGGAGGGGTTTTAGTGGTTTAACGAATTTTTAATTAAGAAAGGGTAGTTTGGTAGTCTACTTAAAAATGTTTCTGGGAAATTCACTAGAAACATTAACCAATAGGATTTTGGTGAGCTTAGCTTCTGTATTCCTACTGCCGCCCGGAAAAGGGGCAGGGCTCTGCAGCCGCCAGGACAGATGAGCACCCCATGCCTATACCTCCCTCCCCGAGCTGAGTCCCAGGGCATCTGGGCCTTGCCTGGAGACTGGGCTAGCTCTGTAGGCTCGGAGAGCCTGGGGAGGGTGCCAACCCCACCTCTAGTATTTTGGGAGATAGGGAAAGTGAACAGACTTCCCCTTCCCATACCCCTCAGGGTGGTTCCCTACCAGCCAGGCTTACTACTAGAAGAGAGCAGAGCGCCAGGGAGTGAGACTGCATCCCTGGGCTTGGAAGTGAAGGAGAGGAGACTTGTTTAGTATTTTGCCATCGGCACAAGGAAAACCAGGAGAGAGTCTGCCTCCAGGACTCTGAGCCTTCTGCTTCGTATGTTCAGAAGGTGGATAGGTCTTCCCACTCCAGCATGGCTTGAACTCTTAGGGGTCTGCAGTGCTCCATCTCCATTGATGGCCCCAGCTCAGTAACTATACCTGGTACATTTCCTGTGTGCAATCAGTACCTTGAAGGCAGAACATTCTGAATAAAGTTGGAAAAAGAACAGCTTTGCTTTGCAAAGATTGATGACAGACTGGTTCCTCAGAGGCCTAGGTTCCCATCACCCCTTTTTCCAGAGCGAGGGCCTGGAATGAAGGCAGTTTATCCTCTGTCCCTGGAGCCTGGGGTTTGCTTTGGCTCCTTGAGGTGGTAGAGACTAAGAGGGCAGCTGCCCAGAGCGGCTCTGTGTGTACCTGGTTCCTCTCAGGCTTCCTGATCCCTTCCATTGCACTGCGCCTTATCCCTCAGCCAGCCAGACGGCCTCCTTGCTCCTGACCAGCAGATACGTTTCGGGGTGGTTGGTGTGGTTTTGCGATGAGGGCAGCACGTGGTGGCCAAGGTGGCAAGCTGAGTCTCACAGGCTCACTCCACCGCTGGTTGCCTGTGGGAATGGTGGGCCAGGCCCAGCAAGCCATGCCCCACCACGTCCTCCCCTCTGGAGGAAGCACCAGCTGCCAGCCAAGTCAGCAGCTAGTCCACAGCACAGCCTTATAACCGTAAAGCCAGGCATTGCCCACGAGCAGAGCTGGAAGCAGAGCTTCAGTCAGTGAGAGGGAGGATTACCTTCAGGAGAAGGCAAGGAAGAAAATTGGCTGCTATCTTTATAGTTCCACTGCCCTAACCAAGTGTCCACATTCTAAATGTATAGTGTCCATCCCTCATGTAATAGTGGTTTCCCACCCAAAGTGAGACTTTCCTTTTAATTGGAGAAGGGTATAGAGGTAGTCCAGGTGGGAAGGCCAGAAGTGCTGGTTGCCCAGCCATTGGGACCACCTGTTCTTGCCCCACTACCCTCTAGTAGGGGCCAAAGTAAAGGCTGGTTGGTGGGTGTCTGGATTGAGGATGTGGCAGGGACTGGTCCTCCCACCTCCCTCTGGCCAAAGATGGGCTTTGCCCGCTGTGTGCCTGTCACCACCCACCAGCAGTCATGCCCTGGGCTTCCCAAATGGAGAGGTAGCAGGCAACGTTTTTAAAAAGAAAGAAAACAGGAAACTGTATTGTGTTAGAGGGAGGCGGGAGGGGAGATGAGGAAACGGTTTGGATTTTGTGTGTGGGAGGGTATTTTTTTGGGGGTAGTTGTCTGTAACTTTCCTAAGTGCTTTTTTTCCTTTTCTTTTTTAAAGTAAGTTGCAGGCTTTGGCTTGGAAAACCCCAGGGGGATGGGGGGCAGAAACCTGAGGCTGCTGCCCCTTTATCTGCCTTCACAGTACTGTCCCCTTCCCCCAGCTCCTCCCTGACCCCATGGGCCAGGCCTCAGACCTTCCAGCTAACCGCTTCCCATGAGCCACTACTCTGATGTCAGCCTATAACCAAAGGAGCTGGGGGGTCCAGGCCTGGTGACCAACCTTTCTCAGCCCACTCAATCAGGGTGCTCCCCACCTGCAGGCAGGAGGCAACACCCTATCTGCTACCATCAGCCCCTTCCAGAGCCCATCTGCCCCGCCCAGCCCTGCCCTGCCAGCCCAGCCATACCCTGCTCTGCCCTATCTTGGGGGTGCCCTGCTCAGGGATGGGCTGGCAGGGCTGCACCCAGCCTCCCTGGTAAGCAGAGACTCAAGAAACCTCTGGGGTCCTGTTTTCTGGTTGTGTGATCCCAGGGGTGCACATGGGCCCCTTGGGTGTCTGAACAGAAGGGTATGGGAGGGAGGGCCGCACCCCTGCAGTCTTACTCTGCTGGTGTAGCGGGCAGCTGCCCACTCCCACCCCGTTGGCAGATTAAGCATTTTATAAATTGTATTTTAAATACATGTTTTAAACTTGTCAGATCTTTGTCCTCATTTCAGTCCCCGCCCTCTACCTCTTGCTGTGGCCGCTTATTTAACCCTGGGGGGTTTCCCTCTGCCCAGTTGCAGGGAAAGACTGTCTTTGGTAAAATACTAGGCTGGGTGGTATGTGGGGTGAGGGGAAAGGACCCACCCCTTAGGGCTCCCAGAGAAGTAGAGCTCTGGGTCCTGGGGCTCTGTCGGGGGACCATGGCAGAGGCCACCTCCTGCTCTTACACAGGGCCTATCTTGGAGCCAGTGGAGAGAGAGAACAGCTGCTTTTGTGGGGCTCCCAGTCCAGAGGGGGAAGCGCTCTTCTGAGGAGGGGCCTAGCCCGGTGCTTTGAGAAGGCACAGAAGGTCAAGACTTTGCATGCAGGGGCACCTGTAGCAGAAACCCCAACCCTGGGCAGGGCTTCGAGGTAGAACCCTACACTCTGAGAGCCCAGGGGTGGCTGGGGTGACAGCTTGAGGACCTTCCTTGGCAAGAGGCACAGGGGCTGAAGTTATTGGTATTTATTAGCTTACCAGGCCACAAAAGCAAATTCCAGCAGCAGCTCCTGTCTGGTGGCCCATCTGTCTGCAGGCCTTGAGCAACTGTCCAGAGTCAGGCCTCCAGAGGGTCAGTGGGTTCGAGAAGGCACAGAGCTGGGCCACTTTCTGCTGTCAGAGTTGTGTTCCCTGGGGAGGGCAATGGGGCAGAAGGGTGGGAAACATTTGGCCCTTTCCCTGTCTGCCAGTACGTGAACCATCCGTGCATGCCCAAGTGAGGAGAGAGAGGCGGCCTCCCCTCAGAAATGGTGGACCCAGCAGTCGGGCTTAGGGGCCTGATTCCAAGTCCAGGGCACCCTTCCCCAGCGGCCTGGAGGGGGACTGCTGCAGGAGGCGCTCCCCTCTGCCCAGGTGCACAGTCCGCTAGTCCTAATGTTGAACCATAGGGAACTCGTAGCCCTCAGTTAGGTGCCACTGAGTCTCGGACACAGGAGAGCAGCAGCACTCTGGCTTCAGTGGAACAATGTACCGGGTACACATGCCCTCAACAAAGGTTTTTTTTCTTTGCCTTTCACCCTTTCTCCTCCCTGGAATAAGCAGCCTCTCAGGTATGGTCTCTTAGAAAGATGGATTCCCAGGCATTAGGCCAGGGGCCTCTTAAGGAAGGATCTGGAAGGGCCTAGGCTGGGGCCCTTTCTCTGGGCACCCACCTGTTTCCTTGAGATCGTGACTGGAAGAAGGGGCTACGGATGTCAGGAGCCAGGCCAGGGGTTGTGCACTGGTCTTGCACGTAGTGGTTGGTTGGCTTCCTGCGGACCAACTTCTTGTCCATCCGTGGGCAGAGCGGGATGCAGGGCACCTGGGCATAGGGGCTCTGCAGGTTGGGAGCTGGTGAAGAAGGAGGCAGAAGGGGGAATGCTTCAGAGCACGCCCAGCCTTGGGAAGCAGGCAGATTGAGGTGAAATCTTGGCTTTGCTACATAATGGACTAGGCACTTTGGGGCAAGTCACTTAACCTCTCTGAGCTTCTGAGCTGGAGGTGATAGTGGTACACACCTCACAAGAGTTGATGATGAAGATTAAAGGAGAAATATAGGCAAAGCACTCAGCTCTGTACTGCACACAGAATAAGAGCTGGTAACAGCTTAACAAGGAGCAGAGGTCTTTGTGACGGGTGCTGGCAAAGTCTAGTAGGCATACTCTAGAAAGACTGCAAAGCTCCTATCCTGTTACTTGGCACACAGTAGGAGTCTAATAAATGGTACCTGGGGAAGGAGGCAGGCTTGCCCAGTGGAAAGAGCATAGGTTTTGGGGTCACACCTGGATATAAACACCCCTTTCCAAAACACACTAGCTAGGGGCATTGGGCAAGTTGCCTAACTTCATCAGTTTCTTTCTTTTTTTTTTTTTGAGATGGGAGTTTTGCTCTTGTTGCCCAGGCTGGAGTGCAATGGCATGATCTCAGCTCACTGCAACCTCCGTCTCCCAGGTTCAAGCGATTCTCCAGCCTCAGCCTCCAGAGCAGCTGGGATTACAGGTGCTTGCCACCACACCCGGCTAGTTTTTTAGAGATGGGGTTTCACCATGTTGACCAGGCTGGTCTCGAACTTCTGACCTCAGGTGCCCACCTCAGCCTCCCAAAGTGCTGGGATTACAGGCGTGAACCACCATGCCCGGGTCAGTTTCATTTTTCTAATCTGTAAAATGGGGTGAATACATGATTATGAGTATTAAATTCCAGAGCATCTGCAAAGAGCCTAGCTCAGTGGGCACTCAGTAAACAGCTGGGATTGCCAGTCTCTACAGCTGTTCTTTCTCGGTCCTGGCTCATGGGACCAACCTGTGCTTAGGCTAAGGCAGGAGGGGAGGAGTCCAATGCAGGAGGCCATTTTCATAGGCCTAGAAGGAAAATAGTGATTATCAGCCGTTTTCCGATGTACACAGTGAAGCCCAAAGTGGGAAACTGGCCTCTCAGCTCCCTGGGCATGGCTGCCTGAGGGCCCAAGGAGAGGAAGCCAGATGGGCAAGAGAGCAGAGCCCCAACCCTGGCCCATCCCACCCTGCCCAGGGGCCTCACCATAGTTCTGCTGCTTCAGCCGGCTGAGGATACTGAGGACCTTTCGTTCTGGGACTTCTGAGCTCTCTTCTTGCTGGGGGTTATAGGGAAGCTGCTTCTGCAACCGCAGCCGGCCTATGGCCGCTTCCATCTCCTGGGCCTTGCAGGTGCCTGCCTTCAGCTTTTTCTGGTAGTAGCTGGGGAGGCAGTGCCCACCCATCTCAGCCTGGCTGTGTTTAATTCACCCTTCTCCTCCTCAGCCCCTGTCTCTCTGGCCTGCTCTGGAGCAGGAACACAAGCCCAAGAGTCAGGAAACCTGGATTCTAGTCCCAGCTCAGTCCTTAGCTTTCTGTGACCATGAGCAAGTCACTGCCCTGCTCTGGGCCTTAGTTGCCCTGTGTAAAATGGAGGAAAGAGGTTCTCTCTACCCTGTCAATGCAAGTGACTTGACTTCTCTGAGCTTCGAGTTTCCATTGGGTAAAACAGATAAAACAGTTCACATGCCTTAGGATTAAATAACAAGGATGAATTAACACAGCCTCAAGCACGCAGCATGGTGTCTGGCTCACGGAAAATGCTTTGTACATGTTACCTATTATTTTGGGGAGGGGCGTGGCGGGGAGACAAGAGTCTCACTCTGTTGCCCAGGCAGGAGTACAGTGGCGTGAACATGACCTCACTACAGCCTTGAACTCCTGGGCTCAACTGACCCTCCTGCCCTAGCCTCTCAAGTAGTTGGGACCACAGGCACCAACCACCACGCCCAGCTAATTTTTTTATTTTGTGTAGAGATGTGGTCTCGCTGTGTTGACCTGGCTGGTCACAAACTCCTTGCTTCAAACTATCCTTCCACTTTGGCCTCCCAAAGTGTTGGGATTACAGGCATGAGCCACTGCATTACCTGTGATTACCTAATGATTTTATCACTGATACATTTACTTAGATGTGCAAGTACTTAGCTGTGCAATTAACTCCTGCTCATCTTCCATATTTCAGGTTAGGGACTCTCTGCTCCAGAAAGTCTTCTCTGTCCTATCCCCACTCCTACCCTACAGAGTAACTAGGCTCCTGCTGGAGGCCCCCTGCAACCTGTAGTTACCCAATTATATACCCCCTGCAACCCGCTTGATTTTCTTAACTCACTGCTTGCCTTTTCCCCCACTAGACTGCGAGATCATTCATTCAGTAAGTATTCACTGAGTGTTCACTGTGTCCTGGCCACTCTTCTAAGTGATTGGAAAAGAGTGAAGGAGACATCCACACAGTGTCCCTGTATCATAGCCTCAGCCCCACCTCTTACCCCAGCCATCTACTAACACCTTGGGCCAAGGATGTTGCAGTGGCTCCTTTCACACAGGCTTCAACTAACTTTGCACAGGGACGACCCTACGGGTCCCACCTCAGACGTGAGCCTCTTGCTTCCTGCCCCAGGGATTCTCTGACACGGGATTCTCAGAAGTGCAGGGGAGTTAAGCACCTGTGGGGCACCCTTACTAAAGGTGTTAGTAGATGAGCTGTACAGGCTTTTCCCTTTCTTCTCCTGGCAGTTCTGAGCTGCCTTTTTTTTTTTTTTTTTGAGATGGGGTTTCGCTTTTGTTGCCCAGGCTGGAGTGCAGTGGTGCAATCTCGGCTCACAGCAACCTCTGCCTCCTGGGTTCAAGCGATTCTCCTTTTTTTTTTTTTTTTTTTTTTTTTGAGATGGAGTCTTGCTGTGTCGCCCGGGCTGGAGTGCAGTGGCCGGATCTCAGCTCACTGCAAGCTCCGCCTCCTGGGTTTACGCCATTCTCCTGCCTCAGCCTCCCGAGTAGCTGGGACTACAGGCGCCCGCCACCTCGCCCGGCTAGTTTTTTGTATTTTTAGTAGAGACAGGGTTTCACCGTGTTAGCCAGGATGGTCTCGATCTCCTGACCTCGTGATCCGCCCGTCTCGGCCTCCCAAAGTGCTGGGATTACAGGCTTGAGCCACCGCGCCCGGCCTCAAGCGATTCTCCTGCTTCAAATTCCCAAGTAGCGGCCGGGCGCGGTGGCTCACGCCTGTAATCCCAGCACTTTGGGAGGCTGAGATGGGCGGATCACGAGGTCAGGAGATCGAGACCATCCTGGCTAACACAGTGAAACTCCGTCTCTACTAAAAAAATACAAAAAACTAGCCGGGCGAGGTGGCGGGCGCCTATAGTCCCAGCTACTCGGGAGGCTGAGGCAGGAGAATGGCATAAACCCGGGAGGCGGAGCTTGCAGTGAGCTAAGATCCGGCCACTGCACTCCAGCCTGGGCGACAGAGCAAGACTCCGTCTCAAAAAAAAAAAAAAAAAAAAAAAAAAACCAATTCCCAAGTAGCTGGAATTACAGGCATCCGCCACCACACCCAGCTAATTTTTTGTATTTTTAGTAGAGACTGGGGTTTCATCAGGTTGACCAGGCTGGTCTTTTCTTTTGAGACGGAGTCTCGCCCTGTCGTCTGGGCTGGAGTGCAATGGCGCAATCTCAGCTCACTGCAACCTCCGCCTCCTGGGTTCAAGCGATTCTCCTGCCCCAGCCTCCCGAGTAGCTGGGATTACATGCCCAGCTAATTTTTTGTATCTTTAGTTTAGACAGGGTTTCACCATGTTGGCCCAGGCTGGTCTCAAACTCCTGACCTTGTGATCCACCTGCCTTGGCCTCCCAAAGTGCTGGGATTACAGATGTGAGTCACCACACCCAGCCCTGAGCTGCCATTCTTAGTCTCCTCAGAAGATTCTAGGAGGTGCTGGACTCAGTAACACATCCTTGAATTGGCTCCTCCTTCTTTGCGGCACCCCTTCCCTTATTCCTGCCTCCTGGGATCGTTTCCCACATCAGAGTCAGTGAAGGGGTGGCCAGCCCCTCCACACCTGTGGGTGTTTCTCGTCTGGTGGAACGAGAGACTTGAGAAAAGAAAGAGACACAGAGACAAAGTATAGAGAAAGAAAAGTGGGCCCAGGGGACCAGTGCTCATACAGAGACCCATGCCGGCACTATTCTCTGAGTTCCCTCAGTATATATTGATCATTATCTCTACCATCTCGGAGAGGGGGATGTGGCAGGACAATACGGTAATAGTGGGAGAGAGTCAGCAGGAAAACGTGAACAAAGGTCTGTGTCATAATTAAGTTTAAGAAAAGGTGCTGTGCTTTGATGTGCACATACACAGACACAGCAGTGGTGGATTAAAGAGCAGTATTGCCGCTAGCACGTCTCACCTCCAGCCCTAAGGCGGTTTTCTCGTATCTCAGTAGATAGAACATACAATCGGTTTTACACCAAGACATTCTATTCCCAGGGACAAGCAGGAGACAGATGACTTCATCTTATCTCAGCTGCAAAGAGGCCTTTCTCTTTCACTAATCCTCCTCAGCACAGACCAGTCAGGTCTTTCCCTTCCCACGAGGCCATGTCTCAGGCTATCGCATGGGGAGAAACCTTGATCAATACCTGGCTTTCCTAGGCAGAGGTCCCTGTGACCTTCCGCAGTGTATTGTGTCCCTGGGTACTTGAGATTAGAGAATGGTGATGACTTTTAACAAGCATACTGCCTTCAAGCACTTTTTTAAACAAAGCACATCCTGCACAGCCCTAAATCCATTAAACCTTGAGTCAACACAGTACATGTCTCTGCAAGCACAGGGTTGGGGCTAGGGTTGCAGATTAACAGCATCTCAAGGCAGAAGAATTTCTCTTAGTACAGAACAAAATGGAGTCTCTTATATCTACTTCTTTCTCCATAGACACAGTAACAATCTGATCTCTCTTTCTTTTCCCCACAGTCAGACCATAAACAAATAAATAAAAATACAGGCTGGGCATGGTGGGGTTCATGCTTGTAATCCCAGCACTTTGGGAGACCAAGGTGGGAGGATCACTTAAGCCCAGGAGTTTGAGACCAGCCTGGGCAACACAGTGAGACACCCTATAAGAAATTTTAAAACTAGCCAGGCATGGTGACATGTGCCTGTAGTCCCAGCTACTCAAGAGGCTGACGCGAGAGGATTGCTTGAGCTGGGAGGTCAAGGCTGCAGCGAGCCGTCATCATGCCACTGCACTGCGGCCTGGGCAACGACAGAGCAAGACCCTGTCTCAAGAAAAATGCCATTTTAGGAGTGCTGGGTGCCCTGAGGAAAAGTAGAAGGGTAGGAGGTAGCGATAAGGGACTATTTTGCTCAAAGTGGTAAGCAAAGGTCTCAGAGGTGACATTTGAACAGGATGGCGGAGGAAACAAACTGAATGGGTATCAGGAGGAAGAGTCTTCAGGCAGAGGAGTGGCCTCTGAAAAGGCTGGGAGGTGTAGGAAAGAGCTTGGGACAGCAAGGAGACTGGAGAGGCTGGGGCCTGATGTGTGAGTGGTGGAGAGGAAGAGAGACGGGCAGTGAGATGGCAGGGCCATAGCATCTGGGGCTTTGTAGGCAGTGATGAGGGGTGGGCATGCTACTCAGAGTTTGAGAAGCCTTAGGGCTTAAACTGATGGCTCTGCTAGGGCCTTTGCCTATCTTTGGGGCCTAGGATTTGCGGTTTTAATGGGCCTCATACATAGAAGATAGAACACTAATTCCAGGGCCCTCATGTGGTGCAATGTTGGATCTAGATCACTTGTATAAAACTGAAACTCCCAAAAGGCAACACTCTGAGTGAAACAGATGGACTAGAAAATAACTTCACCCCTCAGGAGCCAACAGGACACAGCAGAGTGTGTGCAGCTTTCTCAGTCACAATTTCAGAGGAAATCCCTTGCTCTCTGCTTCCTTTTTTCCCCTTCTTGAGGGCTTGAATTCAGGTGTGTTGCTGATAAGCTGGTTTAGCATTGACTAGGGAATAGTGGAACAATGAATTGGAAACAAACTCGGTGCCTCGGTAACTTTCTCTTCCTGCCTGCTTCCTCTGAACTGTCAGTATAAGAGAGTAAACTCCTATCTTTTTGAACTACAGTGTATTGGGGTCTATTTCTTAACTAAGACACCAGCCTAAAATTCTATACCCAGCTAAACTGTCCAGTAAGTATGAGGATAGAATAAACACATTTGTCATCATAGATAATATTACCTCCCATGCGTCCTTTCCCAAGAAGCTACTGGAGGACATGTTCTTCCAAAGTGAGAACATAAACCAAAAAAGAAAAAGATGTGATTTCAGAAAGCAGGAGATCCTGGCCAGGTGCAGTGGCTCACACCTATCATCCCAGCACTTTGGGAGGCTGAGGCAGGAGGATCAACTGAGGTCAGGAGTTCGAGACCAGGCTGGCAAACATGGTGAAACCCGTCTCTACTAAAAACACAAAAATTAGCTGGACGTGGTGTGGTGCATGCCTGTAATCCTAGCTACTGGGGAGACCGAGGCAGGAGAATCGCTTGAACCCGGGAGGCGGAGGTTGCAGGGAGCGGACATGGCACCACTGCACTCCAGCCTGGGCAACAAGAGTGAAACTCGGCCTCAAAAGAAAAAGAAAGCAGGAGATATAATGCAGGAGAGAGGCGAAGGAAAAGGAAGATGATGAAAAGAGATTGTACGATTGCTGTGCAAATGCCATAAATCACACCTGGTCAAATAAAATTTCTAAACATGAAAACTACAATACCTGGCCAGGTGCAGTGGCTCACTGTTTCTTTAAATGACTGTGATTTTTTCCCTGAAAACTGGACATTGGAATCTGATAATGTGGTAACTATGAATATAAGATTCTCCCCCTTCCTCAGAGTTTGCTGGGTTTTGTTACTGTTTATTTATGTATTTATTTTTGTTGTTGTTGTAGGCTGTCTCTGTGCCAAAGATCAGCCTAACGTATAAACTTAAGGTCTTCTCAGGTCTTTTCTGAGCCCAGCACTTTGGGAGGCTGAGGCAGAAGGATTGCTTGAGCCCAGTTCAAGACCAGCCTGGACAACATGGCAAAACCCTGTGTCTACAAAAAATACCAGAACAGCAATACCCAAAGTGAAAAATTCACTGGATGGACTTAAGATCATATTAGGGGAAGATGGTGGAGTGGGAAGCACCAGGAATCTGTCTTCAAACCTACACAACAATTGCGCTGGCAGAATCTGTCATACTATTTTGGAACTCTGGAGTCTTGCACCATCCAGGGGAAGGTTTGGATTGCAAATTGCACTTAATTTTGGTCAGGTTAAGCTTTTAGCACGATATCAGCTATTTATCTTCCGTTTCCAGCCCCTGGGAGGCAGATGTGCATGGATTCCAGGAGCAGCTTGGCTTGCTGGAGCCAGGGTAGGCAAAAAGGACCCTGTCCTCCAAGATACTGGGAATTGTGCTCTGATCACAAATGGCTGCTTCTGAAAACAAAGGTGCAAAGCGATGGGCTTTGCAAAGGTGCAAGGAGGGGCTGTTGCACCTCCCCACATTGTTGCAAGCCCTTGCCCCTGTGATTTTTTTCTGTTTGTTTGGTAAGCCATGCCCCCTTCCAGCTGAGGTGACTTCCAGGAAATGTAAAGGGCCAGTGCCCTTTTTCCCACTTCATTTTTCTCTTTTCACCCTTTTCGGAGGCAGACATTAAAGATTAAGACATTCAAAAGCAACCACATATATGGGGGAACGTTAGAAAGTAACCCCAGTTTCTAGGGAAAGGCACAGGCTCAGAAAAACCTGAGAAGACCTTCAATGTATGCCTTAGACTGCTCTTTGGCACAGAGACAGCCTACAACAACAACAATAACAAAAATAAATAAGCAAACAATAACAAAACCCAGCAAACTCTGAGGAAGGGGGAGAATCTTATTTTCATAGTTACCACATTATTAGATTCCAGTGTCCAGTTTTCAGCAAAAAATCATAGTCATTCAAAGAAACAGGAAAGCATGGCCGTTTAAAGGAAAAAAACAGAAACAGTCCCTGAAAAGTACCTGACAGCAGATCTTCTAGACAAAATCTTTATAAAACAGCTCTCGGCCGGGCGCGGTGGCTCAAGCCTGTAATCCCAGCACTTTGGGAGGCCGAGATGGGCGGATCACGAGGTCAGGAGATCGAGACCATCCTGGCTAACACGGTGAAACCCCGTCTCTACTAAAAAATACAAAAAACTAGCCGGGCGAGGTGGCGGGTGCCTGTAGTCCCAGCTACTCGGGAGGCTGAGGCAGGAGAATGGTCTAAACCCGGGAGGCGGAGCTTGCAGTGAGCTGAGATCCGGCCACTGCACCCCAGCCTGGGCGACAGAGCAAGACTCTGTCTCAAAAAAAAAAAAAAAAAGCTCTCTCTTTTTTTTTTTTTTTTTTTTTTTTTTTCAGACAGAGTCTCGCTCTGTCGCCCAGGCTGGAATGCAGTGGCCGGATCTCAGCTCACTGCAAGCTCCGCCTCCCGGGTTCACGCCATTCTCCGGCCTCCCCCTCCTGAGTAGCTGGGACTAGAGGCGCTGCCACCTCGCCTGGCTATTTTTTGTATTTCTTAGTAGAGATGGGGTTTCACCGTGTTAGCCAGGATGGTCTTGATCTCCTGACCTCGTGATCCGCCCATCTCGGCCTCCCAAAGTGCTGGGATTACAGGCTTGAGCCACCGCGCCCGGCCAAAACAGCTCTCTTAAAAGATGCTCAGAGAACTAAAGGAAGACTTGGAGAAAGTCAAGAGAACAATATATGATCAAGATGGAAGTACAAAAGAGATTAAAAAAAAATCCAAACAAGAAACCAAAAAGATAGTGGAGTTGGAAAGTACAGTAACTCAAATGAAAGTTTCATTAGAGGGATTCAAGGCAGATTTGAGCAGGCAGAAGAATCAGTGAACTTGAAGACAGGACAGTGGAGTAATTACTTTTCAGTCTGGAGTTGGAAAGTATAATAATTGAAATGAAAATTTTACTAGAGGGATTCAAGGTACATTTGAGCAGGCAGAAGAATCTGTGAACTTGAAGATAGGACAATGGAATAATCAAGTCTGAGGAACAGAATGAAAAAATAATTGAAGAGGCCGGGCGCAGTGACTCACGCCTGTAATTCCAGCACTTCGGGAAGTTGAGGTGGGTGGATCACCTGAGGACAGGAAATCAAGACCAGCCTGGCCAACATGGTGAAACCCTGTCTCTACTAAAAATAGAAAAATTAGCCGGGCATGGTGGTGGATGGGTGCCTGTAATCCCAGCTACTCGGGAGGCTGAGGCAGGAGAATCTCTTGAACCCAGAGGCGGAGGTTGCAGTGTGCCGAGATCGCGCCATTGCACTCCAACCTGAGTGACATAGCGAGACTCCGTCTGAAAAAATAATAAATAATCGAAGAAAAGTGAACCCCAAAACTTTGGGAGGCTGAGGTGGGCAGATAGGTTGATGTCAGGAATCTGAGACCAGCCTGTAAAACCCCATCTCTACTAAAAATACAAAAATTAGCCTGGCATGGTGGTGTGCCCATGTAGTCCCAGCTACTCCAGAGGCTGAGGCAGAAGAATTGCTTGAACCCAGGAGGCAGAGGTTGCAGTGAGTCAAGATTGTGCCACTGCACTCCAGCCTGGGCAATGGAGCAAGACTCTGTCTCAAAAAAAAAAAAAAAAAACCAGGCACATTGGCTCATACCTGTAATCCCAGCACTTTGGGAGGCCAAGGTGGGCAGATCACCTGAGGTCAGGAGTTTGAGACCAGCCTGACCAACATGGTGAAACCCCATCTCTACTAAAAATACAAAATTAGCCAGGCATGGTGGCACATGCCTGTAATCCCAGCTACTTGGGAGGCTGAGGCAGGACAATTGCTTGAACCCAGGAGGCGGAGGTTGTGGTGAGCCGAGATTGCGGCATTGCACTCCAGCCTGGGCAACAAGAGCAAAACTCCATCTCAAAAATTAAAATAAAGTAAAATAATAAAAATATGCTGAGTGGGTACCAAAGAAATAGAAAGAATGAATAAGATCAACTATTAGCACAACAGGGTGACTATAGTCAATAATAATTTAATTGTATATCTAAAAGTAAAAGAGGCCGAGCATGGTGGCTCACACCTGTAATCCCAGCACTATGGGAGGCCGAGGCAGGTGGATCACCTGAGGTCAGGAGTTCAAGACCAGCCTGGTCAACATGGAGAAACACTGTCTCTATTAAAAATACAAAAATTAGCCAGGCATGGTGGCAGGTGCCTGTAATCCCAGCTACTTGGGAGGCTGAAGCAGGAGAATTGCTTGAACCTGGGAGGCAGAGCTTGTGACGAGCTGAGATCGTGCCATTACACTCCAGCCTGGGCGACAGAGTGAGACCGTCTCAAAAAAAAAACAAAAAAAAAACCACATATATATATATATATTCACAATGGATGCTCCAGCTTAGGCAATAGAGTGAGTGAGACTTCAAGGGTAACCATCCTCTGAAGCATTTATCCTTTATGTTACAAACAATCCAATTGTATTGTATTGTATGCAGAGTTTCGCTCTCGTTGCCCAGGCTGGAGTGCACTGGCGTGATCTCAGCTGACTGTAACTTCCGCCTCCTGAGTTCAAATGATTCTCTCCTGCCTTAGCCTCCTGAGTAGCTGGGATTACAGGCACCCACCGCCATGCCCGGCTAATTTTTGTATTAGTAGTAGAGATGGGGTATCACCATGTTGGCTAGGCTGGTTTCGAACTCCTGACCTCAGGTGATCCACCCGCCTCAGCCTCTCAGAGTGCTGAAATTACAGGCATGAGCCACTGTGCCTGGCTGGAAAAAATCTCTTGTCTTTGGAGTTGCTAAATTGTTCTTGCTGGAACAGGCTGCACTCATTCCCCTTTCTCTGGCCCATGTGGAAAAGGCCTAGTCTGTGGTAGGAAAAAAATTAGTCCAACTTACTGATTGGCAAGGACAAGCCTTTGTGTGATGCACTGAGAGGAGACCCCAGCAGGCTGAAAGCCTGGTTCCTACAGGCTCAATTCTGTGAGATACGCTCCTGTCCTCATATCCTTCCATCACTTGCATTGAAGAGTTGAGGAAACATGCCCTTATTTTACAGATGAAGAAACTGAATCGAGAGAAAGCAATTTGCCCAAGGCTACTGAACTAGTAAGAGGCACAGACAGAACTCCAAATTCCTCTTTCTTTCCTTCCTTCCTTCCTTCCTTCCTTCCCTCCTTCCTTCCCTTCCTTCCTTCCTTCCCTCCCTCCTTCCCTTTTTTTTTTTTTTTTTTTTTTTTGAGACGGAATCTCATTCTGTCCCCCAGGCTGGAGTGCAGTGGTGCAATCTCGGCTCACTGCAACCTCCGCCTCCCGGGTTCAAGTGATTCTTCTGCCTCAGCCTCCTGAGTAGCTGGGATTACAAGCGCCCGCCACCACGCCCAGCTAACTTTTTGTATTTTTAGTAGAGATGAGGTTTCACTGTGTTAGCCAGGATGGTCTTGGTCTCCTGACCTTGTGATTCGCCCGCTGCGGCCCCCCAAAGTGCTGGGATTACAGGTGTGAGCCACCACGCCTGGCTTTGCTTTTCTTTTTTTTAAGAGATGGACTTTGTCACCGAGGCTGGAGTGCAGTGGTGCCATCATAGCTGACTGCAGTCTCGAACTCCCGGGCTCAAGCAGTCCTTCCCCTTTAGCCTCCTGAGTAGCTAGACTACAGGCACACACCACCTTGCCCAGCAACAAAGTGCCTTTTGGCTGGACATGGTGGCTCATGCCTGTAATCCCAGCACTTTGGGAAGCCACGCATGGTGGCACGCGCCTGTAATCCCAGCTACTAGGGAAACCGAGGTGGGAGGATCGATTGAGCCCAGGGGGTCGAGGCTGTAGTGAGTCGTGATTGTATCACTAACACTCCAGCCTGGGCAACAGGCTTTCACCTCTGTTGAAAGCTAGCATTTATTGAGCAACAAGCATTAAAATATGTTCATTTCAAAGACAGGAAATGGGCCGGGCGCGGTGGCTCACGCCTGTAATCCCAGCACTTTGGGAGGCCGAGGCGGGCGGATCACAAGGCCAGGAGATCGAGACCACGGTGAAACCCCGTCTCTACTAAAAATACAAAAAATTAGCCGGGCGCGGTTGTGGGCGCCTGTAGTCCCAGCTACTCGGGAGGCTGAGGCAGGAGAATGGCGTGAACCCGGGAGGCGGAGCTTGCAGTGAGCCGAGATCGCGCCACTGCACTCCAGCCTGGGCGACAGAGCGAGACTCCGTCTCAAAAAAAAAAAAAAACAAAAACAAAAAAAAAACAAAGACAGGAAATGAAGGCTCAGGCTCCTCTGAAGTGTGAGGGCCTGAAACTGCTATTTGAAGATCAACTGGACTGTTCTGCCTTCACCCTTTGCTTCTAACCCTGGCTGTCTCTTTCTTAGATGAACCACTACCTACCCACCCACCTGCCCTGGAGACACGTGGAGGCTTTTGTGTCTTCTGGCCCAGGTAGGGTCCATCAAATTCCTTTCCTGGGACTGCTTGATGGGTGCTGCAGGGAAGAATCCCTCTTGCTGCACTAGGAGGGTGTGAGCATGGGGCCGCCAGCTCCATGGGAATCCCTCCCTCTGTAGGGAGAGCCTAGCTGAGCTCAAAGCCAATGCATAGACATGGATAGGTGGAGAGAGAAAGCCTTACTGGTATCATTTGGTCTCTGGGATCCCGCCAGTCCTGAGGCCCCAACCAGTGATTTGAGCCATACATTCCCCTTTTGCTTCAGCCAGTTTTAGTCTAGTTTCTTTCACTTTTTTTTTTTTTTTGAGACAGAGTCTCATTCTGTCGCTCATGCTGAAGTGCAGTGGTGCAATCTCAGCTCACTGCAACCTCCACCTCCTGGGTTCAAGCGATTCTCCTGCTTCAGCCTCCAGTTTCTTTCACTTGTGACTAAAAGTCATAACTACCAAAAGTTCTCAGTGCCAAAATGCTAGATGCCACCTCTGTGTCCACAACCCTTCATCCCCAACAACCAGCCCCACTCACTTTGTGATTTCCTCTAAGACTGCCTCTGGTAAGGCCAGCATCTCTACCAGCAGGGACAGGATCTCAAAGAGTAGAGTGTGGGGGTTGTGGGGAGCCATGTCCGTCAGGGCGTTCTGTTCTGGAGACAAGGGATAGTGGCTGCCATTACCACAGGGCAGTCCTGAATGCCCTCTCCTTTCCCCGCAAGCAACCTCCCAGCAGCTCCTCCTCCAGTTCTGACTACCCTGGGCTCATCCCTGCTCACCCACAGAGCAGAAGAAGCGCCTGGTGTCTGTCATCACAGCCAAGAAGTCTTTGAAATCCACATGACCATCTCCTGTGGAGGCCAGAGGAGTAACTGGGTGGGCAGGGACCTTCGGAACAGGTCCATGCCTTGCAGCCCAGGCGTGGTTATTAGAAGTTACTCTCTGGGTCTGATGATCAAGCAGTGCATACTCAATGCAGACAACATGGGGCACACAGGAAAGCAGAAGCTGAAAGTGCTCACACCTGTAATCCTAGCACTTTGGGAGGCGAGGTGCGTGGATCACCTGAGGTCAGGAGTTTGAGACCTACCTGGCCAACATGGTAAAACCCCATCTGTACTAAAAATACAAAAATTAGCTAGGAGTGTTGGCGCACACCTGTAATCCCAGATACTTGGGAGGCTGAGGCAGGAGAATCGCTTGAATCTGAGAGGCAGAGGTTGCAGTGAGCCAAGATGGTGCCACTGCACTCCAGCCTGGGCGACAAAGCAAGACTCTGTCGCAAAAACAAACAAAAAAGCAAAAAAAAAAAAAAAATTGTTAAGAATTTATATGATGTTGGGCGCAGTGGCTCACACCTGTAATCCCAGCACTTTGAGAGGCTGAGGCAGGCAGATTCCTGGAGTCCAGGAGTTTGAGACCAGCCTGGGCAACAAAGACCCTACCTCTACAAAAAATAAAAAATTAGCCAGGCGTGGTAGTGCGCCTATAGTCCCAGTTAGGAGTCTGAGGTGGCAGGATTGCTTGAGCCTAGGAGGTTGAGGCTGCGGTGAGCAGGGATCACAGCATTACACTCAGCCTGAGCAACAGAGCCAGACGCCGTCTCAAACAACAAGAACAACAAAGGCATTTCTAGACTGTGACAGCAGAGCATTAAACCAAGCATGGAATCCTTTAGGTGCAGAGCCTCATGCAACTGCACAGGCTTCAAGCCAGTGAAGCAGGCCCTGCTTGGGACGCAGAGTGGAGCCCTCTGCTACTCACCATTGACATCAGCACTCATCAGGGCGTCCTCCACCTGGGCCGGTGTCACAGAGAAGCCCATTAGGAGCAGGATGTTCTTCAGGCTCTGTGCATCCACCTCACCAGGGCCATTGAAGATCTCAAAGTAGCTGCGGAAGGCTGTGGGGAGGGCAGGGTTATGTGGGGTGGGGGCGTTTCTTGTTTCTCTCGTTCATCCCATCACCCCAACCACCCTCCTGCCAGCTGCCTCCACCATCAAAAGTGAAAATAAAAGAGCCGGATGCGTTGGCTCATGCCTGTAATCCCAACATTTTGGGAGGCTGAGGCAGGCAGATCACCAGCCTGGCCAACATGGTGAAACCCTGTCTCTACTAAAAATACAAAACTTAGCTGGGCATGGTGGTGCATGCCTGTTGTCCCAGTTACTTGGGAGGCTGAGGCAGGAAAATCACATGAACCCGGGAGGCGGAGGTTGCAGTGTGCTGAGATTGTGCCACTATACTCCAGCCTGGGTGACAGAGCGAGACTCCAAAAAAAAAAAAAAAAAAGAGAAAGAGAGAGGGAGGGAAGGAGAGAGGGAGGAAAGAGAAAGAAAAAGAAAAAAGAAAAGAAAGGGCTGTGATCCCGTTGACTCACTCTGCTGTCTATTCCAAATCCAGGCCAAGGGTTTAGTTTGGGTGCCAACAGCTCAGCTAATTAGTGGCCTTCACTCAGCGCCAGTGGCCCACCCACTTTAGGGCACCCTACTGTGTGCCAGACACTGGACTAGACTCTTTATAGCCATGTTCTCAAGAGTAGAGTGCTTATTCCCGTTGTAACGATGGGGAGCCTCAGAACGATGTAACTGAGGCTCAGAGGTTAGATGACTGGACAGTTTTTCTGACTAAGTCTGTGCCCTGGTCCTTGGTCGATCTGGTCCTTGGTCGATCTGGATGAACGCCGTCGAAAGGATTGCTGCCTTGTGTGGACCAGACCAGAGGATGGGAAGGGTCTGAGAACACCGCAGAGCAGCACCAAGTGATACAAAGGCCGTGTACTAGTCAGATTGTGTGTCAGGTTTCTCAGCCCCATGGCAAAATCTGGGTTGGAGTCAATAGAGGGTCTTACTCTGTTGATCCAGCTGGAGTGCAGTGGTGTGATCATGGCTCACTGCTTCCTGGATCTCCTGGGCTCGAGGGATCCTACTATCTGCGCCTCCCCAGTAGCTCGGATGACAGGTGCACACCACCATGCCCAGCTTTTTTTTTTTTAATTTTTATTTTTAGTAGAGATGGGGTCTCCCTATGTTGCCCAGGCTGGTCTTGAAATCCTAGGCTCAAGCAATCCTCCTGCCTCAGTCCCCCAAAGTGCTGGAGTTACACGCATGAGCCACTGTGCCCGGCCTGGCTCTGCCATTTAATAAGCTGGATTGCTCTTATGTTGAAGCCCTAACCCCCAGTACTTCTGAACCTGCCTGTGTTTGAAGATAGGGCCTTCAAAGAGGTGATTAAGTTAAAAAGAGGCCTTTAGTGTGTGTCCTAATCCAATCCAACTGGAGTCCTCATGCAAAAAGGAAATTTGGGCTAAGTGCGATGGCTAACACCATCCACCCAGCACTTCGGGAAGCTGAGGCAGTAGAATCACTTGAGCCCAGGAGTCTGAGACCAGCCTGAGCAACATAAGAAACTTCATCTCTAGGCCGGGCGCGGTGGCTCAAGCCTGTAATCCCAGCACTTTGGGAGGCCGAGACGGGCGGATCACGAGGTCAGGAAATCGAGACCATCCTGGCTAACACGGGGAAACCCCGTCTCTACTAAAAAATACAAAAAACTAGCCGGGCGAGGTGGCGGGTGCCTGTAGTCCCAGCTACTCGGGAGGCTGAGGCAGGAGAATGGCGTGAACCCGGGAGGCGGAGCTTGCAGTGAGCTGAGATCCAGCCACTGCACTCCAGCCTGGGCGACAGAGCGAGACTCCGTCTCAAACAAAAAAAAAAAAAAAAAAAAAAAAAAAAGAAACTCTGTCTCTATAGAAAATTTTAGAAATTAGCCAGGCACAGTGGCACATGCTTGTAGTCCCAGCTACTCAGGAGGCTGAGGTGGAAGGATTACTTGAGCCCCAGAGGTAGAGGCTGCAGTGAGGTAGGATCACACCACTGCACTCCAGCCTGGGTGACAGAGCAAGGCCCTGCCTCAAATAAGTAAATAAATAAATAAATAAATAATGCAAATTTGGACACACACAGAGATACCAGGGTTGCCCATTCACAGAGGAAAGACCATGTGAGGACAATGAGAAGACAGCTGTCTGCAAGCCAAGCAGGGAGGCCACAGAAGAAAGCAACCTGCCGACACCCTGATCTTGGACTTCCAGCCTCCAGAACTGTGACAAAAGAAATGTCTGCTGTTTCAGCCATCCAGTCTGTGGTCCTCTGTTATGGCAGCCCGCTCTGACTAGGACGCTGGGCATGGGCAAGTTGCTGCACTTCCATCAGCCTCTATTTCCGTATCTGTACGATGGCCGTAACAACAGCACACCCTCTTGGAGGTATTGCATGAACTCAGTGCCTGGCACACAATAGCCTCTGTTAGCCTGGAAGTCTCTGACAAACAGCGCTGAATGGTGGGGAAGAGGTGGGGCTAGGACTGGTGTTGGGGCATGTGGTGACCTGTCGTGGGCAGGCACATCACAGAAGGAAAAACCAGAGCAACTCTCAGAAGCAAGTGTGATCACTCAGAATGCCTCGTGGTTTGAGCCATCGGAGCAGGGCAGTCGGCCCTTTATTACCAGACAGGGATTGGGAGTTGTGGGACCCTGAGTCTCTAAGTCAAAGTGGCACATTGTTCATGAACTGCTCAAGGAGGTGGGCAGGGAGAGCTGCACTTAGGAAGGTGGCTAGGGAGTTGTATATTATTATTATTATTATTACTATTTTTAAGACAGAGTCTCGCTCTGTCGCCCAGGTTGGAGTGCAGTGGCGTGATCTCGGCTCACTGCAACCTCCGCTTCCCGGGTTCAAGCGATTCTCATGCCTCAGCCTCCTGAGTAGCTGGGATTATAGGCACGCACCACCACACCTGGCTAATTTTTGTATTTTTAGTAGAGACGGGGTTTCACCATGTTGGTCAGGCTGGTCTCGAACTCTTGACCTCGTGATCCACCCACCTAAGCCTCCCAAAGTGTGGGGATTACAGGTATCAGCCACCGCGCCCGGCTGGAGTTGTATATTATTTTATTTTTAAGAGAGGGTCTTGCTCTGTCCCCCAGGCTGGAGTGTAGTAGCATAATCATAGCCCACCATAACCTCAAACTCCTGAGCTCAAGTGATCCTCCCACCTCAGCCTCCTGGGTAGCTGGGACTACAGGCTCATGCCACTATGTATGGCTAATTTTTAAATTTTTTGTAGATATGGGGGTCTTACTATGTTGCTTAGGCTAGTCTTGAACTCCTGGCCTCAAGCGATCCTCCTGCCTCAGGCTCCCAAAGTGCTGGGATTATAGGCATGAGCCACTGTGCCCAGCCATGGTAGAGGGTTTTAATATTAAAAGGGGTGGACTTAAAGGATGGGGTCACAGGGAGCCAGTGAGAGCATCCAGGGAAGACAGAGGAAGGGACCACTTTGGCCAAGAGGGTTGCAGGCTTTGGGGAGGAGTGGGGGATGGAAGGAGGATGTACATCCATTCTTCTAGGGCCAGGGTGATGGGGGAGTGGGGTCACAGGACCCCGTCCTGAGGACAATAGAGAGCAGGGTAGGCATTCAGAACTTTTTAACTTTTTGGTGAAGGTGAGATGCAGTGGGAATGGGGGAGATGCTTAGGCTGGTGTCCTTGTTTAATGATGAGGGACTGTCTAGGATGGGCAGGGTTCCTGGAGCCCTGTCTCCTATCCAGGGTGCTCTGAAGAGGACCATGGAGCAGGCTTGGGTTAAGGGAAGCAGAAACTATTCCAAAACCTAAATCACTCTGCAAGGCTTCTGTCATTCTCTCAGAGAGGCAGCTCTGGCACAGGGAGAGCGCTGGACTTCGAGTCAGAAGACCTAGCACAAGGCCGGGCGCGGTAGCTCACGCCTGTAATTCCAGATTTTGGGAGGCCGAGGTGGGTAGATCGGTTGAGTTCAGGAGTTTGAGACCAGCCTGGCCAATATGGTGAAACTTCGTCTCTACTAAAAATACAAAAATTAGCCGGGCGTGGTGTCACACACCTGTAATCCCAGCTATTCAGGAGGCTGAGGTAGGAGAATCGTTCGAACCCTGGAGGCAGATGTTGCAGTGAGCTGAGATCGTGCCACTGCACTCCAGCCTGAGCGACAGAGTGAGATTCTTTCTCAAAAAAAAAAAAAAAAAAAAAAAAATTGACCCAGCATGAGTTCTGGCTCCGCCAACCCAGCAGCTTTGTGAGCTGGGGCCACCCCCTTACCCTGCCCTGCCCCACAGGCCAAGTGCAGAAAACCGCTGCTGGATCTGCTACACGGGGCTGTGGTGGGCATGGCGGCAGCCGTGTGATCTGGAAAACACCCCAGTCTGCCCTGCACCTATAAACCCCCAAGGACCAAGGGTCCTGCCTGTGCTGGGACCTCCCTGGCCTCCCTGCCCTCACCTTCCTCTTGCTTCAGGGTCAGTTGCTCCTCGGACTTTTCCCGGTTTTGATACAGCTTTTGGAGGCTCTGCTCTTCCGGCTCCTGCCTGCAGAGGACAGAACCCCGGCCCAGGGCAACATCCGGCCGCCCACCCTGCTGATAGCTAGGGGAGGGGTTGGGGAAGCCTGCAGGAGGAGGTCGTTGGGGAGGCTTTGAGGAGCCAGGAGGGCTCAAGAATGGCAGGAAAAAGGAGACCCAGAGGAGGAGTGGGATAGAGGAGAGGGGGACTAGAGGGAGACCCCTTCGGGGGAGTTAGAAAAGGGGTCAGAAATGGGAGAGGAGGCAGAGACATGGGAGATGCGGAGAGGAGACACGTGAGGAGAAATGGAGAGTGGGGGACACACAAGGGAACAGGCAGGTACAGGGACCTGCATCTGGGACAAGGCTCTGATTTTGGGGCCTTTCAGGAGCGGGCAGGTGGGCAGCGGGGGCTCCTACCGTGCCTTGGCGTAGCTCAGGGTTCTCTCGCTGCTGTGGTGCGAGAGCTCCATCCTTCTCCAGCCCAGGTCCAGGGCAGGGCACAGCAGGACAGGGCAAGGCGTGGAGGTGGGGACCGGGGCTCCCACGGGGGCAGGCTCTGGCCCAGGAGCTGACAGCCTGGCCCACGATGGGCCACTGGCAGGGGCCGAGGCAGGGGTCTGAGGCAGGCTTGGGGATGAGGTGGGCACTGGGGTCAGGGTCCTGGGGGACTTCTGGGCTGTCAGGGACCGGGCCTTCAAGGCTCTCCGATGGGAGGCTTCCACTTTCTCCACCTCCAGCAAGCACTTCATGAAGCCCTGCCGGAATTTCCTGAGGTTCTGTGTCCCTGCAGCCACCACGGGCTTCTGAGGCTGCTGCTGCACACGGTCCGGCTCCCGCCTCTCTCCAATGTCCCTCACCTCCTGGGGATAGGGGAGGGGATCCAGGAGGCCTCTAGCAGGCCAGAGTGTCCCACAAAGCTCCTCCCTGCCATCCCATCTCCAGAGATCCTCAGACTGCCCCTTACTCTCTGAGCCTTCGGAGGATGTACCCCAAATCTCACATGCACCCCACTGTGCTCCTGCCCCACGTCCTCCTGCCCCACGTCCTCCCCAACACTTGACTTGCTACCTCCCAGTGAGCTGGGTTTGTTTTCTTGTTGTTGTTGTTGTTGTTGTTTGAGACAGGGTTTTGCTCTGTCACTCAGGCTGGAGTGTGGTGGCGTGATCTCAGCTCATTGTAGCCTTGACCTTCCAGGCTCAAGCGATCCTCCCACCTCAGCCTCCAGAGTAGCTGGGACTACAGCTGCGCACTACCACGCCCAGGTAATCTTTTTTTTTTTTTTTTTTTTTTTTTTTTTTTTTGAGATGATGTCTTGCTGTGTTTCCCAGGCTGGAGTGCAGTGGTGTGATCTTGGCTCACTGCAACCTCCACCTCCCAGGTTCAAGTGATTCTCCTGCCTCAGCCTCCTGAGTGGCTGGGACTACAGGCATGCACCACCATGCCCAGCTAATTTTTATATTTTTAGCAGAGACGGGTTTTGCCACATTGACCAGGCTGGTCTCGAACTCCTGACCTCAGGTGATCTGTCTGCCTCAGCCTCCCAAATTGCTGGGATTACAGGCATGAGCCACTGCACCCGGCCTAATCTTTGTATTTTTTGTAGAGACAGGGTTTCACCATGTTGCCCAGGCTGGTCTGGAACTCCTGACCTCAAGTGATCCTCCGCCTTGGCCTCCCAAAGTGCTGGGATGACAAGTGTGAGCCGCCACACCTGGCTGAGCCATGGTCTTGAGTGAGTTACTCCCGGTCCCACCACTTGGCCTTGTTCATGCCTGTTGTCTGCCCTCCTGACCAGAAGGTAAGCATTATTGAGGGCAGGACCTTGGCTGCCTCTTTTATTCCTGTACACCCGCTTCTCATTCACTCAGCAACCCCAGGCTCTCTTGCACCTGTTCCCTCTCCTCAGAGGGACTGGCTGTCCCCATTCTGCCTCCTGCCAGGCCAGGCTTTTCTCCCAATCAAAGGCGCTGTGCTTACTACACACTCTCTCTTCCTAAGTTATCAACTTTGCTTTCCCCACCAGATTACTCCTATTAGCATGTAAATATATTATCATCTTCCCTCTTTTATTTTGAAAGAAATAGGGTCTCATTTTGTTGCCCAGGCTGGAATGCAGTGACACGATCTCAGCTCACTGCCACCTTGAATTCCTGGGCTCAAGGGATAATCCCACCTCAGCCTCCCAAGTGGCTAAGACTACAGGTGCTCACCACCAGGCCCAGCTAATATTTTAATTTTTTGTAGAGACAGGGTCTCGTCTTGCCCAGGCTGGTCTCAAACCCCTGGGCTCAAATGATCCTCCTATCTCAGCCTCCCAAAGTGCTGGGATTACAGATGTGTGCCACCAAAGCCGGCTAATCTTCCTTCTTTAAGAAAAAAACAGTCTCCTGATACCACCTCACCTCCATCATCCCAGTTCTCTGCTCCCCTTCTATTGCAAAATTCCTTGAAAGCGTTGGCTGTCCTGACTCCACACTTCCATCTCCAGTCAGGCTCTGCCTAGCACTCCCTAAAGCTGCTCTTGCCATGCCACGGTCAGATCTCTGCCCTCATCTGAGTTGACCCCTTGGCAGCATTAGACACAGATGCCCATTCACTCTGTCCTTCTGGAAATGCCTCCTGCCCTAGACTCCCGCCCCTCACTGGTTGCTCTGCCCCTGCCTCTGGTGCTGGCTCCTCCTCACTCGTGCTCCATTTCTCAATGTTGTGGAGACCCGGGGATTTGTCCTCAGTCCTCCCCCTGCTCTGGGCTCCCTCCCTCCCTAGAAGTCGTCTTCCTGCCCATGACTCCGTTTTCCTCACGTTTCTTTGTCCTTCCTAATACCAGACGTCCTCCTTGACATCTCTTCTTGGGTGTCTAGAACAGGAGCAAAGCAGAGACCTCAGGTTCCTCTCATCTGCTGCTATCCAGGCTTGTGTCTCACTTAATGACATCACCTGTGGCTCACGCCCCAGACCTAGAGTCCTTGTTTTTATTTTCCAACTTTTTTTTTTTCCTGTGATAACATACACATAACATTTACCATCTTTGTTTGTTTGTTTGTTTTGAGACAGAGTCTCACTCTGTTGCCCAGGCTGGAGAGCAGTGGCTGGAGATCTTGGCTCACTGCAACTTCTGCCTCCTGTGTTCAAGCAATTCTCCTGCCTCAGCCTTCCAAGTAGCTAGGATCACAGGTGTGCACCACCACGCCTGGCTAATTTTTGTATTTTTAGTAGGGGCAGGGTTTCACCATGTTGGCCAAACTGGTCTCGAACTCCTGACCTCAGGTGATGTGCCTGCCTCGGCCTCCCAAAGTGCTGGGATTACAGGCATGAGCCACCACACCCGACCACATTTACCACCTAATGATTTTCTTTCTTTGTTTTTTTTTTTTGGTTTTTTTTTTTGTTTTTTTTTGAGATGAATTCTCGCTCTGTTGCCACGCTGGAGGGTGGTGGCATGATCTCGGCTTATTACAACCTCCGCCTCCTGGGTTCAAGCAATTCCCCTGCCTCAGCCTCCCGAGTAGCTGGGACTACAGGTGCACGCTACCAAGCCTGGCTAATTTTTTGTATTTTAGTAGAGACAGGGTTTCACCATGTTGGTCAGGATGGCCTCGATCTCGTGACCTCGTGATCCACCCGCTTCAGCCTCTCAAAGTGCTGGGATTATAGGAATGAGCCACTGCATCCAACCAACGATTTTCTTTTTTTTTAGAGACAGAGTCCTGCTATGTTGCCCAGGCTGGTCTTTTCATTTGTAGAACAGAAACTCCATATCCATTAAATAATAACCTCCTATCACCACTCCCCCGAGCCCTGGCAACTACCATTTCCACTTCCTGTCTCTACGGATTTGACTAAGAATCTCATATAAGGCCAGGCGCGGTGGCTCACGCCTGAAATCCCAGCACTTTGGGAGGCTGAGGCAGGCGGATCATGAGGTCAGGAGATCGAGACCATCCTGGCTACATGGTGAAACCCCGTCTCTACTAAAAATACAAAAAAAAAAAAAAAAAAAAAAATTAGCCAGGAGTGGTAGCGGGTGCCTGTAGTCCCAGCTACTCGAGAGGCTGAGGCAGGAGAATGGAGTGAACCTGGGAGGCAGAGCTTCCAGTGAGCCAAGATCGTGCCACTGCACTGCAGCCTGGGTGACAGAGCAAGACTCAGTCTCACAAAAAAGAATCTCATGTAAGTGGAATTGCTTTGTCTTTTTGTGACTGGCTTATTTCACTTAGCATAACATCCTCAAAGCTCATCCATGTGGCAGCATGTGGCAGAATTTCCTCCCTTTTTAAGGCTGAATAATCTATTGTACGTACAGACCACATTTGGCATATCCATTCATCTGTCAATGGACACTTGGGTTGCTTTCATCTGTTATCCACTGTGAATAATACTGCTATGAACATAAGTGTACAAAGATCTCCTTGAGACCCTGCTTTCAATTCTCTGGGGTATATACCCAGAAATGGAGTTTCAGCGTCGTATAGTAGTAATTCTTTAATTTTCAGAGGAACTGCTATCATACTCTTTTCTTTTCTCTCTTCTCTTCTCTTCTCTTTTCTTTCTTTTTTGAGACAGAGTTTTGCTCTTGTTGCCCAGGTGGGAGTGCAATGGCACGGTCTTAGCTCACTGCAACCTCTGCCTCCCAGGTTCAAGCGATTCTCCTGGCTCAGCCCCTGGAGTTGCAGGAACTATAGGCGCGTGCCACCACGCCTGGCTAATTTTTGTATTTTTAGTAGAGACAGGGTTTCGCCATATTGGCCAGGCTGGTCTTGAACTTCTGACCTCGAGCAATCTGCCTGCCTCGACCTCCCAAAGTGCTGGGATTACAGGTGTGAGCCACCATGCCTGGCCTGTCATACTGTTTACCACAGTAGCTGTACCATTTTCCATTTCCACCAGCAGTACATAGTGTTCCAGTTTCCTTGTCAACACTTGTTATTTTCTGTTTTTTGGTTTTTTTTTCTTGTTATAGCAGTCGTCCTGATGAGTGTGAGCCTAAAGTCTTTTTTTTTTTTTTTTTTTTTTTTTTTTTTTGAGACAGAGTCTCGTTCTGTCTTCCCAGGCTGGAGTGCAGTGGCGTGATCTTGGCTTACTGTAACTTCTGCCTCCCAGGTTCAAGTGATTCTCATGCCTCAGCCTCCCAAGTAGGTGGGATCACAGGTGTGTGCCACCACAACCCAGCTAATTTTTTTGTATTTTTAGTGGAGACGGGGTTTTGCCATGTTGCCTAGGCTGGTCTCAAACTCCTGGCCTCAAGTGATCTGCCCACCTCAGCCACTCAAAGTGTTGGGATTACAGGCGTAAGCCACCGCATCCGGCCTAAACTGTATTTATTTGTTGACATGTAATGGTCTAGACTTTCCACCAACTAGGTCACAAGCTCCATTCACCATGAAGTCACCAGTTTCACAACTGTGTTTGGTATGCCGTCCTCAATATGTATGTTAACTAAACACTGATTATTTCACTTTTCTCAGTGACGTCTGAGAAGCAAGATAACGTAAATAAAGCACTTGGACAGAGTAAACGCTTAGCAAGCAGTAGGGTTGAAAATAATTATAGTTGACGGGTGCGGTGGCTCACGCCTATAATCCCAGCACTTTGGGAAGCTGAGGCGGGTGGATCACCTGAGGTAGGGAGTTTGAGACCAGCCTGACAAACATGGAGAAACCCCGTCTTTGCTAAAAATGCAAAATTAGCTGGGCGTTGTTCGCATGCCTGTAATCCCAGCTACTGGGGAGGACTGAGGCAGGAGAATTGTTTAAACCTGGGAGGCGGAGGTTGAGGTGAGCTGAGATCACACCATTGCAACTTCAGCCTGGGCAACAAGAGCAAAATTCCATCTCAAAAAAAAAAAAAAAAAAAAAAAAAAAAAAAAAAATTCTAGTCGAGTATTCTGAAGCCTAGAAAGGAGACCCAATTTTCCCATGCCAGAAACTCCTTTAATTGTTTTCCTGAATTAAAGGCAAATGCTCAATTTCTGTGAAGCCTAAAACAAACTAGCAATCAAAAGCAGTTCTGGGCCAGGCGCGGTGGCTCATGCCTGTTATCCTAACACTTCGGGATGCTGAGGCAGGTGGATCGCTTGAGCTCAGGAGTTCGAGAACAGCCTGGGCAACATGGTGGAACCCTGTCTCTACAGAAAAAACAAAAATTAGCCAGGCATGGTCGCTCGCGCCTGTACTACCAGCTACTTGAAGGGGCTGAGGCGGGAGGATTACTTGAGCCCAGGAGGCGGAGGCTGCAGTGAGCCAAGATTGTGCCACTGCACTCTAGCATGGGCGACAGAATATGACCCTGTCTCAAAAAAAAAAAAAAAAAAAGCAGTTCTGGGGCTCCTGCTCCATTGTGATATTGGGGGCCCAAGATGGTGGCCATGAATCCAGCCTCACTGTCATCTTGGCCCTCTGGCGACTACAGGGCTTCCAAAGTCCAAGGCCTCTGCCCCTGTCGCAGATATAGACTCTGAGCCCCAAGGTGGGTAGGGGTCTGTCTCAGAATATGTCCTATTATTTCAGGACCCAGCACCAAGCTCTGCTCCCAGCAGGTGCTCAGCCTGTGGGTGAATAATGGTGCCAAGCCCCTGACATCTTTCCTTCCAGCTTCTCCAGCCCATACACACCTGGATTCCTCCTTCTGCCTTCTCTGAGCCCCTTCGACCTGGCACTACGTGTCCTGTACAGACTACTGGGTTGACCTCTGTGCAGCTCTTGTGTCACTGCCCTGCTACCCCTGAGCCTGCGGGGGCTCCCTGGGACCGTCACGCCCATCCCTTCATCCACCTGTGCCACACGTGCAGTCACGTGGATACAGGGGTGCCTAGTCCCCAGCCTCAGGGAGCTCTAATCTAGTATTTATTCTTCCAGCTTTGTGCAAGGTGTTAAGAGGGACGTTAGAGTGCTAAGGCCAAATGCTCCACTCTAGGACCGTGCAGGACGGGTCTCCGGGTGCAGGTGGGCCTTAGACCCACCTAGTTCTCTCTCGTTTTTCACTTGTTAAAAACGATTATATAGTTAAAGAATATGCTGGGAATGCAATATCCTAAGATAGGGAGGGACTGGTTGCAACACCCCCAGGATCTATCTGTTCCACTCCCCTGAGCCCCAGAAATAGGGCAGCCTTCAAGGCTTTAGCCCAGCAAAGCATGTCACCTTGAAGTATAAAACCCAGGGTGAGCTGCTTTCTGGGGTCCCTCAGCAAGTGGGGCACATGTAGACAAGACTCTCTCTGCCCCAGACAACTTTCCTGAGCCTTGGGGGCCAGGCTCACAGTGGATCCTATGCTTCTGTTGTCCTTTGCTGCCCATCTTATATAACATAATAAACCCATTTTATATAACATGTATGTGTGGATATTCTGCCTCACTGGACTCAGACAAGTTGGTAACCAGTACATGGTGAGCCTGCCTCACATACTGGATGCTTCATATCACAGCCAGCCTAGCTTTTCAGCTGCTCTGACCATCGTATCCAATATGCTCGTCCCATGAGGCCCAGATGATGGCCCTCTCCACCGTCAGTCTTCATTCACCTTCTTTCCTATCTCTGTAACTTTCCTTGTGATGGGTCTGCTGCTGCCTGGCTGCTCTTTCTTTGCTTTGCTTTTTTTTTTTGGAGACGGAGTTTCATTCGTTGCCTAGGCTGGAGTGCAATGGCACGATCTCAGCTCACTGCAGCCTCTGCCTCCTGGGTTCAAGTGATTCTCCTGCCTCAGCCTCCCGAGTAGCCGGGACTACAGGCACCTGCCACCATGCCCAGCTAATTTTTTGTGGGTTTTTTTTTTTTTTTTTTTTTGAGACAAAGTCTCACTCTTGTCCCCCAGGCTAGGGTGCGATGGTGCAATCTCAGCTCACTGCAGCCTCTGCCTCCCGGGTTCAAGTGATTCTCCTGCCTTGGCCCCCTGAGTAGCTGGGATTATAGATGCCTGCCACCATGCCTGGCTAATTTTTTTGTATTTTTAGTAGAGACAGGATTTCCCCATGTTGGCCAAGCTGGTCTCGAACTCTAACCTCAGGTGATCCACCCGCCTCGGCCTCCCAAAGTGCTCGGATTACAGGCGTGAGCCACTGCGCCCATCCCTGGCTACTCCCCTTTCTACTCCCTGGCTCTGTCTGTATTCCGTTCCCTCTGTATAGTCTAATACCAGTCCTCCCTCTCCAGAAAGCTACCCAGTGGTCCCAGGGGTCCTCTGAGTGCCTGCAGGACTTCCTGTCCAGGACTCTCATCTCTTGTGGTGCCACCAGCTCAGCTGCATCCTCCAGAGCAGGGAGCAGGAGCCCTCCCCGGCTTTCCTTGTCCTTTCCCTCCAAGCACTGGGCCTGGTATGCCACAGAGACTCAGTATGTACTTGCGGAGCCAAATTGTGCCCTCTCCTCTTCTCCCGCACAGTATCCAGCCCACTCTGTGCATGGGGTAGGGATGGGGGAAAAGGTGGAAACGCACAGGCAAGGAATAGTTCTTATTTCTCTCTCTCTCTCTTTTTTTTTTTCCAAGACAGAGTCATGCTCTGTTGCTCAGGATGGAGTGCAGTGGTGCGATCTTGGCTCACTACATCCCCTACCTCACAGGTTCAAGCGATTCTCCTGCCTCAGCCTCCTGAGTAGCTGGGACTACAGGCACACGCCACCATGCCTGACTAATTTTTGTATTTTGGCCAGGCAGGTCCTGAACCCCTGACCTCAGGTGACCCACCCGCCTCGGCCTCCCAAAGTGCTGGGATTATAGGCATAAGCCACCGCATCCAGCCTAGTTCCTATTTCTCATCTGATTTCTCACCAGTTCAGAGAGGTACCTTGTCTTATTCCCATCCATTCATTTATTCAACACATTCCTGTTGAGTACCTACCACGTGCTGGGCATTGTTTGAGGC
Source organism: Macaca thibetana thibetana (assembly GCF_024542745.1). NCBI lineage: Eukaryota > Metazoa > Chordata > Mammalia > Primates > Cercopithecidae > Macaca > Macaca thibetana. Next base: position 15,317,450 of record NC_065578.1, read on the forward strand.
ACAAAGCACAGAGGGTAAGTCAACTAGCGAGGCTGCCCTCAGGGAGCTTGCATTCTAGATGATGAATAGGTTGACAACTTAAAGATCATGTCAGAGGGAGAAAGTACTACAAAGACAATAAAACAGGGCCATGTGATAGGCTGAGTGTGGCTGACAGGTTCCTTGAGATCAGCTGGCCAGGGAAGGCCTTGTGGAAAAACTGATGTCGAAACTGAAAAGTGAATGACTCAAAAGTTAGCCATTAGACTGTCTATGGGGAGGAGTTCAGGCACAGGCACACTCAAAGGCCCTGAGGTGAGACTAGGCTTAGTATATTCAAAGGCTGGAGGTCAGACCAGAGTGGCTAGACGTAGGGCTTTATGGATCTTGGTGAAGATTTTGGATCTTATTCTAAGAAGATGAGGCTTGGACTAGGGTAATGAAAGAGGGGGTGGAAGGAAGGGACGGATTCAGGATTTATTTTGTAGGTAGCACTAAACAGGGCTTGTTGACACACGTGAAAGGATTATCGAGGGAAAAGGAGGAATCACGTGATTTTGAGCTGGGTTGCATGAGCCCCTTGGGTGAGAAAGGCAGTGTCTGGACTGAAGAAGACTACTGTGGTCATGTTTGAGAAGTGAATTAGCCAGCCAGAGGGAATTCAAGTAGACCATTGTATATATGAACATGGAATTTAAAGGCAAGGTCTATGGCTGGGCGCGGTGGCTCACGCCTGTAATCCGAGCACTTTGGGAGGCCGAGGCGGGCGGATCACCTGAGGTAAGGAGTTCGAGAGCAGCCTGGCCAAAATAGTGAAACCCCGTCCCTACTAAAAATACAAAAATTAGCCAGGTGAGGTGATGCGTGCCTGTAATCCCACCTACTCGGGAGGCTGAGGCAAGAGAATCGCCTGAATCTCAGAGACAGAGGTTGCAGTGAGCTGAGACTGCACCACTGCACTCCAGCCTGGGCAACATTGACACTCTAGCCTGTGTCAATTAAAAAAAAAAAGGCAAAGTCTCATCTGAAGATGTGGATTTGGGAATCATTAGAGGGACTGAATGAGATCATCCAGGCAGAGAATGGAGATGGGAGACCAGAGCGTGGAGCCCCGAGGGTGGAGAAGATGAGGAGGAACTAGGGAGGGAGACTGGGAAGGAGTCGCTAGTGACATGGGAGGAGAACCAAGCTGGGGCTGTCACAGAGCCTGCAGAAGGCAGCATTGAGAAGAAGAGAGGGAGCCTCTGTGTCTTCTGCTGTTTCAAGGTGGGCTCTGTAAGGACAGAGCTTTTCCATTTGATAAGCCAGATGGAGATTATGGAGACCCCGATAAAAGCTCTCATATGGGGACGTGTTGAGAAAAGTCAAGCGGAGGAGGTGAGGGGGACAATTATTGAGGGACGGTGCTGCAAAGGGGAGCAAAGAAAGATGGCTTTTGATGTCGGGCATGGTGGTGCACGCCTGTAGTCCCAGCTACTCAGGAGGCTGAGACTAGCTTGAACCCGGGAGGTGGAGGTTGCAGTGAGCCGTGATCACACCACTGCACTCCAGCCTGGGCAACAGAGATTCTGTCTCAAAAAAAAAAAAAAAAAAAAAAGGAAAAAAAAATAAAGAAAGGCAGCTTTTGATATTGTGGAGGCTAAGCCATGTTTGTATGCTGATGGAATCATCCTGTAGTAATGCAGAGGGGGATCATGTGGTGGGGGAGGGGACAAGAGCTAATGAATAAATGGGGAGACAGCCATGGGACCTGGGGCCCATCTTCACAGCTCCCATTGCAGCCAAATCAAGGCAGGGAGTGTGGTGGGTTTGGGAATGCTTCTTCTCATCTGATGCTTCTGTTTGTTTGTCAGTGACACACGGGTGAGATGAGGGGCGTGGGGGATGCTGTTGTGAAATGATGACCTGGAACAGAGGGGAGGGCGATGTGGCCATGGAAAAGTGAGACTTGCCGGCAGCATCAGACATGAGTGGTTACTGCTTGAAAGTGAAACCCATCAATAAGACAGGATGTTCTCCAGCCCGCGTTGAGCTGCTTAACATGGGTACAAGGCTGGGTGGGTTTAGCCAGGGTGGGGTTTGCCAATGAACACAGCAGGATGAGACAGGGCAGGTGCTGGCAGGGCATGCTAGTGACCGTGTATTTGCAGGTTGCCCGGTCAGGTCAAAGAACTAGGAAGTGGCAGAGCCGGGGGAGGGGAGGGTGTCTGGGAGAGGTTGGGGAAGCCTCCCAGGTGTTCAGGGACACTTTGGATTGTGTGGCTGTGGCTGAGGGCAAATGGGTGGAAGAAATCCATGCTGATGTGGAAGAAGCCACCACCTGGGATGAACCCAAGGGCTCCAGAGTGTAAGAGCATTCTTGACGCCCACTCAGAATACACACACAGACACACACACACACACGTGTGCACATCCATGTGCACTTTCACACAGCCACACACACCTTCCTCAGTTTGACTCCAAATAGGGGTTTGATGTGCCATATCTGCCTCTGCCCTCTTCCTCTTCCTGATCCCCCCTGCCCTACCCCTACACAGCCCGTCCCCATCCCCATTATGGCCCTACTTACTGGTGGAGGAAGAGGCCCCGGTGCTGGCTGGGTCTCCACAGCCTCACCCCTGAATAGAGGAGAAACCCGCAGGTGGGGGAAGGGCTCAGCTGAAGGTTTGCCCCCCTCCCCTCCCCTCTCAGCCCCGAGGACACCCAGTTCCACCCCAGCCTCATCTCCTTGGCCTTCTCATCTCAGGGGGCTCCTTATTTCCCCACATCCTCATGTACACAGGCTCACGGAACCAAGCATTCTGGTATTCCAGCCGTTACACAGGTGGGGAAATTGAGACCCAGGGGAGCATGACCTGCCCAAGGTCCTCTACCAAGTCAGGAGCAGTCTGGACTAGAATTCACCTCACCTGAAACTCAGCAGAAGGGCATCCTTGTTGGGGGCAGGGGATGGCACTGGAGGGTGACTTACCCTCCTTTTGTTTTTGTAGGTCCAGGCATGGATGGCAGGAAGGAGCTAGCTGTCTTTTCCTCTGGAGCCACCGTGGACGTTGGGGGCATTGCTTCCTGAGAGCTGTCCCCATGTCCCCCTGGGCTGGGCTCTGGCGGAGCCTCCTGTGGCCTGATGTGTGGGACATCTGCCTCCTTGGGGCGCTTGTCTCCCAGTGGCTGGCCACGGCCGGCCAAGGGGCAGCAAGGCTCTGCTGGCTGCACCACGTCTGCCTGGTGACCGAGGGTGGATTGATATCCGGGGCCCTGCCGAGGACAAGGACACTAAGGCTGGGGAGCTCCATCCTGGTTCCCAGGTGAACCTCAAAGCTCCAGGTGAACTGGAGACCAGTAATGACACACTTACTAGGATCCCAGCACTTCAGGCATCATCTTACTTAATTCTCCCAGTGCTCCTAGAAGGCAGCACAGGTACTCCTACACTTTGAGGGGTGAAGAAATTGAAGCCCAGAGAAGGCGCGGCCTACCCAAAGAACCACACTTCCCTGTGGGAGTGGAATGAGAGCATGGAAAATTGAGAAGATCCCCTTTAAATAGGATTTTCTTGTGTGTGTGTGTGTGTGTGTGTGTGTGTTTTATTTTTTTCTCTTTTTTGAGACAAGTCTCACTCTGTCACCCAGGCTAGAGTACAGTGGCATGAACACAGCTCATTGCAGCCTTAACCTCCTAGGCTCAAGGGATCCCCCTGCTTCAGCCTCCCAAGTAGCTGGGACTACAGATACCTGTCACCATGCCTGGCTGATATTTTTAAATGTTTGGTAGAGATGAGGTCTCACTATGTTGCTCAGACTGGTCTTGAACTCCTGGGCTCAAGCATTCCTCCTGCCTCAGCCTCCCGAAGTGCTGGGATTACAGGCATGAGCCACCACACCCAGCCTTAAATGGGATTTTCTAAGGGATGTTTCAAAGAACAAGAATCCTTCACGAGGCTCCTTAAAAAGAGGGGTTTTGGCCAGGCGTGGTGGTACACACCTGCAATCTCAGCATTCTGGGAGGCCGAGGGGCAGGTGGATCACTTGAAGTCAGGAATTCATGACCAGCCTGGCCAATATGGCGAAATTCCGTCTCTACTAAAAATACAAAATTAGCTAGGCATGGTGGCTCATGCCTGTAATCCCAGCTACTTGGGAGGCTGAGGCATGAGAAACACTTGAACCCAGGAGGCGGAGGTTGCAATAAGCCATGATCACACCACTGCACTCCAGCCTGGGAGACAGAGTGAGACTCTGTCTCTTAAAAAAATAAATAAATAAAGGCCTAAGTGGGTGGATCACATGAGGTTAGGAGTTCGGGACCAGCCTGGCCAGCATGGTGAAACCCTGTCTCTACTAAAAATACAAAAATTAGCTGGGCGTAGTAGTGTGTGCCTGTAATCCCAGCCACTCAGGAGACTGAGGTGGGAGGATCACTTGAACCTCCCACCTCAACCTCCCACCTGAGGCAGAGGTTGCAGTGAGTCCAGATCACACCACTGCATTCCAGCCTGGGCAACAAGGCAAGACTCTATGTCCAAACAAAAAGAAAGAAAAGAAAACAAAGAAAAGAAATGTGGTATATTGTGGTATATCCATAGAATGGAAATATTACTGAGCAACCAAAAGAACAACATGTTGATACACACAATACACGAATCTCTTTCTTTTTCTCTCTCTTTTTTTTTTTTTTTGAGACAGAGTCTTGCTCTGTCCTTCAGGCTGGAGTGCAATGGTGTGATCTTGGCTCACTGCAACCTCTGCCTCCCGGGTTCAAGTGATTCTCCTGCCTTAGCCTCCCGAGTAGCTGAGATTACATGCGCCTGCCACCATGCCCGGCTAATTTTTATTTTTATTTATTTATTTTTTTGAGATGGAGTCTTGCTCAGTTGCCCAGGCTGGAGTGCAGTGGTGTGATCTCGTCTCACTGCAAGCTCCGCCTCCCGGGTTCACGCCATTCTCCTGCCTCAGCCTCCTGAGTAACTGGGACTACAGGTGCCCACCACCACGCCCGGCTAATTTTTTTTTTTTTTTTTTTGAGATGGAGTCTCGCTCTGTTGCCCAGGCTGGAGTGCAGTGGCACAATCTCAACTCACTGCAAGCTCCTCCTCCCGGGTTCACGCCATTCTCCTGCCTCAGCCTCCCGAGTAGCTGGGACTACAGGCGCCCTCCACCATGCCTGGCTAATTTTTTTGTATTTTTAGTAGGAGACGGGGTTTCACTGTGTTAGCCAAGATGATCTCGATCTCCTGACCTCGTGATCTGCCCACCTCGGCCTCCCAAAGTGCTGGGATTATAGGCGTGAGCTACCGCGCCTGGTCTTTTTTTTAAAAATATTTTTGGTAAAGACGGGGTTTCACCATGTTAGCCAGGATGGTCTCGATCTCCTGACCTTGTGATCCACCCACCTTGGCCTCCCAAAGTGCTGGGATTAACAGGCGTGAGCCACCACGCCCGGCCTGGAAACAAGACTTAAATGCTTGTGATGTAGGCTGGGGGAATAGTCCAGTGACCCACAGACTGAGTGCTTGACATCTTTAGGGCACAGAGGGGAGCAAACACTCTGTAACCCAGGCTGGAGTGCAGTGGCCTGAACACAGCTCATTGCAGCCTTGACCTTCTGGGCTCAAGGGATCCCCCTGCCTCAGCCTCCCAAGTAGCTGGGACTACAGGTACATGCACCAGAATGGAGGGCATGCTGGGAGGGGGCTCTTTTACCTCCTCTGTGGTAGGTCATTCCATACCCTTCTTCCCAGATCTCCTAGGAGGGTACCTGGCAGCTCTCAGGAGGCTCATCCTCCCCGGTTCCCCGGTTCCGTTGCCTCCTCTGCTGGCCCTCGATCTCCTTTCCGGAGCCCAGCTGCTGCAGCCCTTCAGGTCCTTCAGGAACCCAGGAAGGCAGCAACCCTAGCTCACTCTGATCCTGGCCTGCTTGCAGCTCCTGGGACCCTTCCTGGGGGACCCAAGAGGACTGCTTCTTCCTGGAGAAAATAGACAAAGTGACACTTCAGCTCCCAGACTGGGGCACTGTTCTATGTTCTTATAGGGTTAGGCATACCATAGGTGCATACCTAACGCCTGGAGGGACAAATGGAGGACCCACAGGAATTCCCCAAATCATAGATACTTTCATGTCAATGTTTTGGGGAGTTAAAATTTAAACTTTCAAAATTATTTGTAGAGACAAGGTCTCACTGTGTTGCCCAGGCTGGTCTTGAACTCCTGGGCTCAAGCAATCTTCCCACTTCGGCCTCCCGAAGTGCTGGGATTAGAGGTGTGCACCATTGCGTCCAGCCTAGAATTTAAGGTTTATAGTATTTTTAAAACTATTTTTCAGAAAAAAATGAAACAAAAATCAGAACTGGGATGCAGAGAAGACAAGAGATTTGAGCCTAAGGTCATAAAGCTAAAGATAACTGTTCAAAATTTGAAGCTGTGTCTATCCGATCTCACTTTAGTATTCTGGAGTATTTCCTCCAAGCTTCTTCCTATGCATATGTATACTTATATTTTTTGAGACAGAGTCTTGCTCTGTCACCCAGGTTGGAATGCAGTGGCACGATCTCAGCTCACTGCAACCTCCACCTCCTGGGCTCAAGCAATCCTCCTGCCTTAGGCTCTCAAGTAGCTGAGACTACAGGCATATGCCACCGTGCCTGGCTAATCTTATCATATTTTTTGTAGAGATGGGGTTTCACAATGTTGTCCAGGCTGGTCTTGAACTCCTAGGCTTAAGTAATCCTCCCACTTCAACCTCCCAAAGTGTTGAGATTACAGGCGTGAACCATGGTGCCTGGCCATTGCATACATATATATACATACACACACACACACACACACACACACACACACACACACACATATTTTTTGTTTTTTCTTTGAGATGGAATTTCGCTTTTGTTGCCCAGGCTGGAGTGCAGTGGTGTGATCTCGGCTCACTGCAACCTTTGCCTCCTGGGTTCAAGTGATTCTCCTGCCTTAGCCTCCCAAGTAGCTGGGATTACAGGCATGTGCCACCAAGCCCGGCTAATTTTATATTTTTAGTAGAGACGGGGTTTTGCCATGTTGGCCAGGCTGGTTTCAAATCCCTGACCTCAGGTGACCCTCCCACCTTGACCTCCCAAAGTTCTGGGATTGCAGGTGTGAGCCACTGTGGCTGGCCTAGTCTACTTTCTTCAATTAACATCATAGCCTACATTTTTCCCATGCTAAAAATCCTTCAGAAACATGCTTTATATGTTTTTTACGTTCATTAAATGTATACAATTCCATATTTTATAGATAACCATCATTAACCATTTCCCTATTGTGTGGGCGCTTCAGGGGTTTCCAATTTTTTAGTATTTATTTATTTTTTTGTAGTTTTAGTAGAGGCAGGGTTTCACCATGTTGGCCAGGCTTCTCTTGAACTCCTGACTTCAGGTGATCCACTCACTTCGGCCTCCCAAAGTGCTGGGATTACAGGCATGAGCCACCGCACCCGGCCCAATTTATTAGTATTTAAGATAATGTGACAGTGAAAATCTTTGTGCATAAAACTGCCTGAATCACCAATTATTTCCTCATGGCCTATTTCCAGAAATGGGTGAGGATAAAGGTAGTTTCAAGGCAGTTTAAACAAATTGCCACGTTGATGAAACAGGTATGCCTAAATGGTTTCTGTTTCCACCAGCATGGTAGGCAGTAGTTGTCTCAGTGGGCCTCGGACCTGGCTTGAGTTCTCTCTCCTAACTTTTCTTGTACAGGAGGCTATTTAGGAGCTTCTGGTTATAGTCAAATCCAACTAAGCCAGCTAGCCTTTATTATTTCTATTACCCAAGCCTTTCACGTTGCCTTCTTTGGCTCGCTCTTGATTTTCTCTTTTTGAATATATTCTTGCTGTAGAAAAGGTTTAAAATATATACAAAATTTAGAAAACAATTACATGTATATCTTTTATGTGTTCCTGTGTTTCCCAACCTTTTTTTTGTTCATTATTCTATTAATTCAGTGAATCTATCTATCTATCTATATATATATGTATTTTTTTTTTTTTTCTAAGACAGTCTCGCTCTGTCACCCAGGCTAGAGTACAGTGGCGTGATCTCGGCTCACTGCAAGCTCCGCCTCCTGGGTTCACGCCATTCTCCTGCCTCAGCCTCCCGAGTAGAGTAGCTGGGACTACAGGCGCCCACCACCACGCCTGGCTAATTTTTTGTATTTTCAGTAGAGAGGGAGTTTCACTGTGTTCACCAGGATGGTCTCGATCTCCCGACCTCGTGATCCGCCCACCTCGGCCTCCCAAAGTGCTGGGATTACAGGCGTGAGCCACTGCGCCCGGCCTTAGTGAATCAATATTTATAGAACATTTACTACGTGTCAGGCATAGTACTAGGCACGAGGGCTTTGAGGCTGAACCAGGTACATGATACTCCTCAAACAAGACACATAAAAGATGTTTGTGGTCTCGTTGGGGGAGTTCAGACAAAAGGTGAACACGAACTCCTTAGTGCAACCGGTGCAGTGAAAGAGAAGGACAAGGTGCTGTGGCAGGTGGAGCTGCCTTGGCCTGGGAGTTCTCCATTCTCTCTCCCTCGCAAGTGGGCTACAGGGCGTTGTCTCCTGGACCTGTTCTCTGGAAAGCCCCTCAGCTCACCCTGGTTTTGCTGGAGGCCTCTGCTCCTGTGTCCTGAGCTCTGAAGGCCCCTCCTTGAATGTGTCTCTGTATCTGGGCCCCTTCTCTGGCCCTCCTGAAGCTGATGAGAGCTGCTTCCTGCTGCCCACTTCCGAAGCATCTGGAAACATGACCTGGACAGAGATATCCATGGCACTGGCTTGAGGGCTGGCATTGAGTAGCCATTCTGGAGTGATCCCTCCCACTCGTCCCTGGGCACTCTCCTGGCCTCAAGGACAGGGAGCTCCCATGCCTGATTGGGGAAGCTGTTGGAGAGGGGTGAGCAGGAGCCAAGAGGCAGAGATGGGGGCTGGCCCTGCTGTTGCTGTTGCTTAGCACTTAAGGCTCTGGTATGAACTGGAGTCCAGATTAGTACCTGAGACAAGGGGATTGCCCTGAGGACAGCTTGAAAGAGCACCCTGGGGGACCCCAAGACTCTCACAAGGTCCAAGAGAGGCCTTTGACAATTCCCATGCCTTCAAAACACAGGCTGTAGTTTGAACTGAGTTTCTGTTTCATTTTTTGAGAGAGAGTTTCACTCTGTTGCCCAGGCTGGAGTGCAGTGGTGAGATCTCGGCTCACTGCAACCTTCACCTGCTGGGTTCAAGCGATTCTCGTGCCTCAGCTTCCCAAGTAGGTGGGATTAGAGGTGTGTGCCACCATGCTCAACTAATTTTTGTATGTTTTTTTTTTTTTTGTAGGCCAGGCCGGTCTCAAACTTCTGACCTCAAGTGATCCACCCGTCTCAGCCTCCCAAAGTGCTGGGCTTACAGGCATGAGCCACCGTGCCTGGCCTGAACTGGGTTTTGATCACTATCATGGTCTGTCACTCTCCAACTGGGTGACCTGGAGCCAGTGATTGAGACCCAGCTCCAAGCATCACCAGAGTCAGCAAACTCCAAACAAATGGACTCGATTAATTGCCCTTGATATAATACAAGATTCTGATGTGAGCTAATACTAACAGGCACCTACTATGAGGCAGGGCCTGTGCTAGGTGCCTTCTAGGGATTTGACCCAGTTAGTCCTCACCGTAAAACAAATGAGGCTCAAAGGGGTGCAGTGACATGCCCAATGTCATACAGCTGGGTAAGTGGTGGGACTGGGACCCCATGACGATGCTTGTTGAAAAAATAAATGGGTGGGTGAAGGCAGCCCTGAATGTTCACCTCTAGCCTCTCTCCTAGTCTCCTCTTCCTAGCTTCCTGTCCTAGTCTCCTCCCTCCAGGCCCTCTCCCTGCCCCAGGGGAAGCGAGGATTTATAACAGAGGCTACAGGGAACATACCCAAAGGCATGTTGACTTTTTTTTGTTGTTTTTTTTTTCTTGTCCTTTTTGTGGAGAACGGGGTCTCGCTATATTGCCCAGGCAGGTCTCAGACTCCCGGACTCAAGCTATCCTCCTACCTCTGCCTCCCTAAATGCTGGGATCACAGGTGTGAGCCAGTGCACCTGGCCTTTTTTTTTTTTTTTTTTCTGAGAGGGGGGTCTCACTGTGTTGCCCAGGCTGGTCTTTAACTCCTGGGCTCAAGCAATCCGCCCACTTCTGTCTCCCAAAGTGATGGGATTGCAGGCATGAGCCACGGCACCTGACTGACTTTTCATTTTAATTAATTAATTTGTTTGTTTATTTATTTTTGAGACGGAGTTTCACTCTTGTTGCCCAGGCTGGAGTGCAATGGTGCAGTCTCTGCTCACCGAAACCTCCACCTCCCAGGTTCAAGCGATTCTCCTGCCTCAGTCTCCCGAGTTACTGGGATTACAGGCATGCACCACCACGCCCGGCTAATTTTGTATTTTTAGTAGAGACTGTGTTTCTCCATGTTGGTCAGGGTGGTCTTGAATTCCCGACCTCAGGTGATCCACCCGCCTCAGCCTCCCAAAGTGCTGGGATTGTGGGCATGAGCCACCACGCCCGACTGGCTGATTTTTTAAATGGTGATATCTTTGGCCCTGAGGAAACTGGATGGGGAGGAGGCTCTTCTTTACGCTCTTCAGTTCATGCTACTTGGTACATTCAAAAAGAGGCTGGCAGGGCGCGGTGGCTCACACCTGTAATCTTAGCACTTTGGGAGGCCGAGGTGGGTGGATCAGTTGGGGTCTGGAGTTTAAGACCAGCGTGTCCAACATGGTGAAATCCCATCTCTTCTAAAAATACAAAAAAATTAGATGGAAATCGTTTGAACCCAGGAGGCAGAGGTTGTAGTGAGCCGTGATCACACCATTGCACTCTAGCCTGGGTGACAGAACAAGACTCTTGTCTCAAAAAAAAAAAAAAGGCCGGGCGCGGTGGCTCACAAATCCCAGCACTTTGGGACTCTGGTCTCAAAAAAAACCCCGTCTCTACAAAAATACAAAAAATTAGCCGGGCACGGTTGTGGGCGCCTGTAGTCCCAGCTACTCGGGAGGCTGAGGCAGGAGAATGGTGTGAACAAAAGCGAGATGGACATGGAGGCTTACAAAAAAAAAAAAAAAAAAAAAAAAAACACAAAACATAAGGCTCCCTATAATCCCAACACTTTGGGAGGCTGAGGCAGGCAGATCACTTGAGCCCATGAGTTCAAGACCGGCCTGGGCAACATGATAAAGCCTTGTCTCTACAAAAAAATAAAAAATTAGCTTGGTGTGGTGACACATACCACGCCTATAGTTCCAGCTACTCAGGAGGCTGAGGCAGGGGGATTGCTTGAGCCTGGGAGTTCAAAGCTGCAGTGAGCCATGATCATGCCACTGCACTCCAGCCTGGGTGAGAGAGTGAGAGCCTGTCTCAAAAACAAACAAACAAACAAACAAACAAAGAAACATATTTGATGGAAAGAGGCTGAGAGGTGTGATGGAAGCTTAGGATGCAGGCTGGGCGCTGTGGAGGGGCATGGAGGGAAGCCCTGAGTAGCTGTCAGGAGAATAAAGCTGGGCTGGAGGCTGCAACGGGAGTTCGGAGGCCATGGAAGGCACCTAGAAGAGCAAGTAGGCAATTCTGGGTTTGCTCACCCTGTAGCTCTTTCCGTTACAGAAGCCAGCATTGTTTTTGGGAAGCTTCTCTTCTCCATTCAGCCCATGGGGCTCAGTGGAGCCACCTATCACCTCTGTCTCCATTGTATCAAGAGATCCAGACCACTCCCCACTGCCGTGGTGACTGGTTCGAGGGTGAGCATCTGACCACAATCTGGGCCAATGACAGTGATGCTAGAGACTTGCTTCAACTATTGCAAAGAGGCTCACTTCCTGTTGGAATGCTAAACCAGAGTATGTAAGATGGGAAGATGTAATCCTGGAGTGGCCAGGGCAATCCCTGCCATCTTGCAGGGAGAGCTTGCCTGAGAATGAATCCAACACAGAGCAACATAGAGCCAAGAGAGCCATTTAGCACCTTGATCTAGCCACACCTGAAGTCTATGAATGCATTTGTCAGTTACCCAAACTGATGTATTCTCTTTTCTGCTTAATCCAGTTTGAATTGGGTTTTGTGTCCATTTTTAACAGAGCCTTAATTAAAGCAGCTGGGGAGGAAGCCTGGGCAGGGGAAGGGAAAGGTGCCAGCTAGAAGTGAATGGATCAGAACATTGGGTACAGGTCCCTACCTGGCTGACTCCTGGTATGGTAGGCTCAACACCAGCCCGCTTTATGGTGATCCTCAGGCCAGGGCTTGGCTGGGTCCCTGGAACCTTGATTCTACCCTCTGTGTACATCTGGGTGTTTCTATTGTCCATGATGCCAGGGCCAACACAGCTGCCAAGGGAGGGGCATCAGCTACCGTGCTCCTACAGGAGAAATCCAGTCAAGCTTCCCACCAAGCCCATCACCTAACTGCTGCTTCAGGAGCCCATGTGGAGCCTGTAATGTAGACAGCATGGCTGGTGGGAAGAGGCGGGGCCAGGCCTCGCAAGGAGAGGCATGCCTCAAAACCAGAGAGCTAGCCACGTGCCATTTACCCACATGCGTTTCCTAGTTCTCACAATGACCCTGAGGAAAAGGGGCTCTGGAAGGCACAAGACTTGCCCAAGATCCAACACCTGCTAGGTTGCAGACGAAGATTTGAACTATGGCCTGTTGAATCCCAAAACCCAGGCACTTTCCCCGTCTGCGACATTTCCTAAAGGATATTCTTTGGCATACTGGTCCCTTGAGATGCTCCATGGGGTTCCAAGGCTAAATGCCTTTGGAAAGTGCTGTGATAAGCAAAATGATACAGGCTCTTTCCTGTACAACTTCTCAGAGCCTTTAGAATACTAATATGCCTTTTAAAGAGAGTCCAAGAATGTCACAGCTGCTCCTGCTATAGATGAAAACTCCATGTTCTTAAATGGAGCTAAGGAACAGGAACTGGGGACATCTGTCCATCTGTCTCAGGGCCCCAAGGTCTCCAGTGGCAATCTGCAGTTCACCAAAGCACCCACACCCTGCCCTGGACACATCCTTTCCACCACGCCTTCTTCTCTTTTTTGTATTTTTTTTTTTGAGACAGAGTCTCGCTCAGTGGCCCAGGCTGGAGTGCAATGGCGCGATCTAGGCTCACTGCAACCTCCGCCTCCTGGGTTCACGCCATTCTCCTGCCTTAGCCTCCATAGTACTAGGGACTATAGGCTTGAGCGCCTGCTGCAACGCCGATAATTTTTTGTATTTTTAGTAGAGATGGGGTTTCAAGGTTAGCCAGGATGGGGACTTGATGTCCTGACCTCATGATCCAGGGCCCCTCGGCCTCTCCAGTGCAATGGGCATTACAGACAGCCACCCCTGCCCTGGCCTTCTTTTCTTTTTGTTTTTTTTTCTCTTTTTGTTTTTTTTTGTTTTTTTTGAGACAGAGTCTCGCTCAGTGGCCCAGGCTGGAGTGCAGTGGTGTGATCTTGGCTCACTGCAACCTCTGCCTACCGGGTTCAAGCAATTCTCCTGCCTCAGCCTCCCTAGTAGCTGGGATGATAGGCGGCCGCCACCATGCCCGGCTAATTTTTGTATTTTTAGTAGAGATGGGGTTTCACCAGGTTGGCCAGACTGGTTTTGAACTCCTGACCTCAGTGATCCACCCGCCTCAGCCTCCCAAAGTGTTGGGATTACAGGGGTGAGCCACTGCACCTGACCATTTCTAAAGGCTTTCTTACTGTCTCTCCTCCACCTCTTTCATCCAACCTCATATTCAGCTGTGCCACCACTCCCTACACAAATTTTCTGTTTTAATCCAGGCAGGCTCCTGCAATCCTAGTCCCACAGATCCCAGCCTCTGTGCCCACCTCCCATTTTTTCTATCTTTCTAATAGCCCCCAACCCAGTCTTCAAGCTCCTCCCTCTTCTCCAAGTTTCCAACCATCTCAGCTCTCTCTCCAGCCACTGAATTCCTTTGAGGCAACATCAGCACCATTTCTATGGGTACATGGATCCCCTTTCACTGTTAACTAGTTTCCAGGAGTAAATCCTAACCCCACACCCCTTCCTCCCATAGTGAGACCGTATGACCTTGAAGATCTTGATGGTGCTTCTTCCACTTTATATCACGGCAGGCCCGCCAGCATCCATGGAGGAATCTTCTATGTGCTGGAAATCTTTGTAAACAGTATTCTAACAGCCCCTGTGAGGTCAGTGGGTTCAGCCCTGTTTTAAAGATAGGGAAATTAAGGCTCCGAGCAATGTCTTGTCCAATACCACATGGCCAGTCTGCAGAGGAACTGGATTCAAACCCAGGCCTGTCTGCCTCCCACGGCCGCCCATCTCACCATATCATTTTGTCTACAAAGAATGTCTACATTCATTTCCTCGTGCAATCAATAACCATTTAATGACATGTGCCCGTGCTAGGGACGTCAGGCCTTGGGGGATACACTGGGTGTCCTGACGGTTCCCACAGTTTACCAGGGACACAGAGGAGGTGCACTTAATAGCTGCTGACCCAAGTCCCCACTTCCTCTTCCTGTCCTCCAGGTCCTTCCTGCAGTTAGAGCTGCACCCCTACCATGCAAACCAGACCTCAGCTGGTTTGGTGGGGTGACCTCCCACCCCCTGTGCAGCTCTGGCCTCACAAAGGACCAGGCTCTCACCTGGAGCAGAAAAGTCAGGGCTGTGGCCAAGTCCTTCTCTCTTCCCTTGGAGTTCCTTGCCCCTCCCCAGCCTCTTTCCCATTAGGGTTCCCCTAACCTTTCCTGCTTCCTCTGAGTCTTCCTGTCTCAGGGGTGGATGAACCACCTAGGGAAAATCTCCCCCCACGCCCCTCAAACACCCCCGCTATTATCCATTGTCTCTGCCTGAGAATGTGCAGGCTCAGACTTGGACTTCTCAGGCCTCAGTATTCCACAAACTGAAGTTTTACTGGAGCCCAGAGGGGTTCCAGCCCCCATCTGTCCACATCTGGAGCTTGCTAACTGTGAGAAGCTAGACAACGAGGGGACGCCCCAATGCTAGTTAGAGGGGCTTGGAATCCAAGGGCAGAACAGGGAGAGAAGTTGACAAATATCGACTATGTCTCCCTTTCAGATCACTTGGGACCCTTTTTTGTTCACAGCTGTATTGAAATTTAACTCACATATCATACAATTCACCCATTTAAAGTGTTACAATTCAATGGCTTTTAGGATATTCACAGAGTTGTGCAACCCTCGCCCTAATTCTAGAATATTTCTATCACCCCAAAAAGAAACCCCACACCCCTTGGCCATCATCCCTAATCTTCCCACCCCAAACCCAGCCCTAGGTAACCACTGATCTACTTTCTGTCTTAGTGGATTTGTCTATTCTGGACATTCCATATAAATGGAATCATACAATATGTGGTCCTTGGTGACTAGCTTCTTTCACTTAACATCATGTTTTCAAGGTTCATCCATGTTGTAGCACATATCAGAATTTCATTCCTTTTTGTGGTTGAGTAATATTTCACTGTATGGATATACCCCATTTTGTTTATCCATTCATCAGTAGATAGAAATTTGGGTTGTTTCTTTTTTTTTCCTTTTTATTTTTGAGACAGGGTTTTGCTCTGTCACTCAGGTTGGAGTGCAGCAGTGCAATCATAGCTTACTATAGCCTCAAACTCCCGGGCTCAAGTGATCCTCCCACCTCAGCCTCTGAGTGGCTGGCTGGGACTAGAGATGCATGCCACCATGTCTCGCTCGTCTTAAAATTTTTTAAATTTTAAATAGAGGCGAGGTCTCATTAGGTTGCCCAGGCTGCTTAAAGTCCTGAGCTTAAGTGATCCTCCCACCTTGGCCTCCCAAACTGCTGGGATTACAGGTGTGAGCCACCATGCCTGGACTGTTTCCACATTTTAGCTATTATGAATAATGCTGCTATGAACATTCATGTACAAGTTTTTATATGAACATACATTTGCATTTCTCTTGGGTATGTAGCTAGGAGTGGAATTGCTGAGTCATATGTCAACTCTATGTTTAGCTTTTTAGTAATTGCCAGACTTTCTCAAAGTGGCTGTATCATTTTACCTTCTTACCAGCAGCATATGAGTGTTCCAATTTTTCTGCATCTTCTCCAACACTTGTTATTATCTGTCTTTTTATTTTTTATTTTTTGAGACAGGGTCTTGCTCTATCACAGAGGATGGAGTGCAGTGGTATGATCATAGCTCAATGCAAACTCCGACTCTGGGGTTCAAGGGATGCTTCCACCTTAGCCTCCTGAGTAGCTGAGAGTACAGGTGCACACCACCACACCTGGCTAATTTTTAAATATTTTGTAGATGGGAATCTCACTATGTTGTCCAGGCTGGTCTTGAACTCCTGGGCTCAAGGGATCCTCCTGCCTCAGCCTCCCAATGTGTTGGGATTACAGGTGTCAGCCACTGTACCTGGCCTTACTTGTCTTTTTTATCATAGCTATCCTAGTGGGTATGAGTGTAAAGTGTTATCTCATTCTGATTTTGATTTGCATTTCCCTAATGGCCAATAATGTTGAACATCTTCACGTGCTTATTGGCCATTTGTCTATCTTCTTTGGAAAAATGTCTATTCAGAGCCTTAGCCTTCGTCCTTTTTTTTTTTTTTTTTTTTTTTTGAGACAGAGTCTTGCTGTGTTGCCCAGGCTAGAGTGCAGCAGCCTAGTTCCAGCTTACTGCAACCTCCACCTCCCATGTCCAAACAGTTCTCCTGCCTCAGCCTCCCTAGTAGCTGGGATTACATACAGGTGCGCACCACTATGCCTGTCTAATTTTTGTATTTTTAGTAGAGATGCAGTTTTACCATGTGGACCAGGCTGGTCTCAAACTCCTGACCTCAGGTGATCTGCCCACCTCAGCCTCCCAAAGTGCTGGGATTATAAGGTATAAGTCACCACACCTGGCCCTGTTTTTTGTTTTTATTTTTATTTTTTTTCAGACAGGGTCTTTACTCTGTCCACAGGCTGGACTGCAGTGGCATGAACGTGGCTCACTATAGCCTTGACCTCCTGGGCTCAGGTAATCCTCCCACTTCAGCCTCCCGAAGTGCTGGGATTACAGGCATGAGTCACAGCACCCAGCCTCCCTTTGTCCATTTATATTGGGTTGTCTTTTTATTGTTGCATGGTAAATGTTCTTTATAAATTCTAGATACATGTCCCAAATCATATATATGATTTGCAAAATTTTTCTCCCATTATGTGGATTGCATTTTCACCTTTTTGTCTTTTGAAGCACGAAAGTTTTAAATTTTTGTAAAAGTTCCATTTATTGGTCGGGTGTAGTGGCTCATACCTGTAATCCTAGCACTTTGGGAGGCCGAGGCGGGCGGATCACGAGATCAGGGGCTTGAGACCAGCCTGGACAACAAGGTGAAACCCCATCTCTACTAAAGATACAAAAAATTAGCTGGGCGTGGTGGCGCATGCCTGTAATCCCAGCACTTTGGGAGGCCGAGGTGGGCAGATCACCCGAGGTCGGGAGTTCGAGGCCAGCCTGACCAACATGGAAAAACCCTGTCTCTACTAAAAAAACAAAATTAGCCGGGCATGGTGGCACATGCCTGTAATCCCAGCTACTCGGGAGGCTGAGGCAAGAGAACTGCTTGAACCCGGGAGGTGGAGGGTTGCAGTGAGCCAAGATCGCACCATTCCACTCCAGCCTAGCCGACAGGGTGAGACTCTGTCTCAAAAAAAATAAATAAATAAAAATAAAGACTACAGATAGGGTGCAGTGTATACTGCTCAGGGGATGGGTGGACCAAAATCTTACAAATCACCACTAAAGAAACTACTCATGCAGGGCAAGGTGGCTTATGCCTGTAATCCCAGCTCTTTGGGATGCCAAGCGGGGTAGATCACTTGAGGTAAGGAGTTTGAGATCACCTTGGCTAACATGATGAAACCCTGTTTCTACTAAAAATACAAAAATTATCTGGGCATGGTGGTGCATGCCTGTAATCCCAGGTACTCGGAAGGCTGAGGCAGGAGAATTGCTTGAACCTGGGAGATGGAGGTTGCAGCGAGCAGAGATTGCACCACTACATGCCAGCCTGGGCAACAGAGCAAGACTCCATCTCAAAAAAAAAAAATTTACTAATGTAACCAAAAAAAAAAAACAAAAAACAAAAAACAAAAAATCAAAAACCAAAAAACAAAAAAACCTTAGTCATGTAGCCAAATACCACCTGTACCCCAACACTAACCTATGGAAAAGTAAATAAATAAAAAGGTTTGAAATCAGAAAAAAGGAAAAGTCCTCCAACTTTGCTCTTTTTCAAAATTCTTTGAGTATTGACTGCCCCTTTTATAAGTGGTTTCCTCATCTGAAAAATGGGAGAATTTCTCTTGGAAATATCTATGATGGCAGGAAAATACAGCAGAGAAAGGTAAGTGACGTATCATCTATACGTCTGGAGGCTGTCAGGGAAAGCTTGTTCACATCACACCCCACCTTGGCCCTGCACCTACCAGAAATCAGCTGGATGAGTCACAGTGAGATTTTCCACCCCTGCTCACCACCTCGTACACAGGATGGACTCTGTCTGAGCCTATACTTTGCCTGTTGGCTCGAATTGGATTTGTTTGGTATACAGGGTAGTTAAACTGGGAATAGATGGCAGGTCCAATTATTCTCAGCAGCAGAGGTTTAGGAATGCATATCAGGAATGTCCAGCCATGTGGTTAGGGTTTGAGAATAACGCACGGGGCTGGCTGACCTCCAACTACTAGACAGTGTCATTTCCCCAGCTTGTCACTGGTTCAGTGGCCCCCATTACACAATGAGGATAACAATCGTTGCCTTGCCAACCTCACAGCGATTATTGTGCCAGGCTACTGTCTCCCAGAAAGCCTTCCCTGACTGTCCCCAGACTGTGTGGGGTTTCTTCTCTTTGCTCCCACAGCCCCTATGAATTTGTTTCATTATAGTATCTTTCATTCTGCGTTGCCAAAGACCGCTTTTCTCTCTGTCTCCTCCAGTCTGTGAGCTCCAGGATGGTAGGAGCTGGATTGGCTGCATCTCAGTGACCCCAGTACTCAGCATCTGGCATAGAGTATGGGCTCGATGCCTGTTTTTGTTAGACTGAACAGAACTGACAGTGCTCTGAATGGCTGCTTGTGGGGGCTCATACCTGTAATCCCGGCACTTTGGGAGGCCAAGGTGGGTGGATCACTTGAGGTCAGGAGTTTTAGACCAGCCTGGCTAACATGGTGAAACCCCGTCTCTACTAAAAATACAAAAATTAGCCAGGCATGGTGGCGCATGCGTGTAGTCCCAGCTACTTGGGAGGCTGAGGCATGAGAATCGCTTGAACGTGGGAGGCAGAGGTTGCAGTGAGCTGAGATCGATCGTACCACTGCACTCCAGCCTGGGTGATAGAATGAGATTTAGTCTCAAAAAAAAAAAAAAAAAAAAAAAGGAAAATAAGGCCAGGTATGGTGGCTCATGCCTGTAATCCTAGCACTTTGGAAGGCTGAGGCAGGAGGATCTCTTGAAGACAGGAATTCAAGACCAGCCTGGGCAACACAGCAAGACCCCTGTCTCTACAAAAAGTAAGAAAAATTAGCAGGGTAGGGTGGTATGCGCCTGTAGGCCCAGCTACTCAAAAGGCTGAGGCAGGAGGATCCCTTGAGCCTGGGAGTTTGAGGCTGCAATGAACGATGATTGCACTGTTGCACTCCAGTGTGGGGTGACAGAGAGAGAGATTGAGAGAGAGAGAGAGAGAGAGAGACCCTATCTCAAAAAAAAGGAAAATAACCAATATTTGCAAAAATGTGAAGAAATTGAAACCCTTGTGAATGTAAATGGTGCTGCTGCTGTGGAAGACAGTTTGGAGGCTCCTCAAAAAGCTGAACAAGGCCGGAAATGGTGGTTCACACCTGTAGTCCCAGCTACTTGGGAGGCTGAGTTGGGAGGATCACTTGAGCCTGGGAGGTTGAGGCTGCAGTTCCAGCCTGGGCAACAGAATGAGATGCTGCTTCAAACAAAACAAAACAAAAGTGCTAAACATAGCATTATCCTATAACTCAGCAGTTTCACTCCTACGTATACATTCAAGAAAATGGAAAACAGGACTTGAACAAGTGTTCGAACACCAATGCTCATAGAAGCCTGATTCCCAACGCCAAAAGGTGATAACATCTTAATTTTGACAGATGAATGGATAAACAAAATATGGTATATACATGCAATGGAATATTATTAAAAGGAATGAAATTCTGATCCATGCTACATGAATGAACCTTGAAAACTTGATGCTAAGTGAAATAAGAGACACAAAAGCCCAATATTGTATGATTCCACTTATAAGAGGTATCTAGAAAGGCAAATTCATAGAGACAGAAAGTAGAACAGAGGTTACTAAGGGATGGAGCAGGAGGAAATGGGAAGTTATTGCTAATGGGTATGGAGTTTCTGTTTGGGATGACAAAAAGTTCTGGAAAGCATGGTATAGTTGCACACTATTGTGAATGTACTTAATTTCACAGCGCTACACACTTAAAATGGTAAATTTTATGTTATGCATATTTTACAATAAAGATGTAAGTGATTAGATCAATCCTATAATAAAGAGCTTATAAAAAATGAGTAGAAATGGCCAGGTACGGTGGCTCCCGCCTGTAATCCCAGCACTAGGGAGGCCAAATTGGGCGGATCACTTGAGGTCAGGAGTTCAAGACCAGCCTGGCCAACCTGGTGAAACCCCCATCTCTAACAACAACAACAAAAATACAAAAACTAGCCAGGCGTGGTGGCGGGCGCCTGTAATCCCAGCTACTCGGGAGGCTGAAGCAGGAGAATCGCTTGAACCCGGGAGGTGGAGGTTGCAGTGAGCCGAGATTGCACCACTGCACTCCAGCCTGGGCGATAGAGTGAGACTTCGTCTGGAAAAAAAAAAAAAAAAAAAAAAAAAAAAAGGAGAAGGAGAGAGAGTGAGAGAGAAAAGGAAAGAAGCGGTGGGGAAAGTTTGGGGTATTCAGTGAGTCAGAGATTTGGGATCAGCTGCACCCTACACAGGGGCTGGTACATTGTAGGCCCTCAACTGGAGGAATGAATGAGAGAATGGTGGGAAAGGAGGGATTTTGAGAATTTGGCTATGGTAGACATTGTATCTCCTAGAATATTCTGGGATAAATCTAAGACTAGAATTCTTCTTCTTCTTCTTTTTTTTTTTTTTTTTTGAGACAGAGTCCTGCTCTGTCGCTCAGGCTGAGGTGCAGTGGCACAATTTCAGCTCACCACAACTTCCGCATCCCGGGTTCATGCTGTTCTAGTGCCTCAGCCTCCCAAGTAGCTAGGACTACAGACATACGCCACCAAGCCCGGCTAATTTTTGTATTTTTAGTAGAGACGGGGTTTCACCATGTTGGCCACGCTTGTCTCGAACTCCTGACCTCAGGTGATCCGCCCGCCTCAGCCTCCCAAAGTGCTGGGATTACAGGCGTGAGCCACTGCGCCCGGCCTGGAATTCTTCGTAAATTACTTGCGTTACCAAACTTTACTTCTTTGAATACAACTCGTTGTTGAGGTTTGGCCACACGGGGCTCTGAGCACATAAGTGGGTTCCCATAGGGGAAGCATGGAGGGTGGTAAGGTAAGGGCATCCCCTTACTCTGGTGGGTCGGGGGGCCAGCTGACCCTTAGGAGAGGGAAGGATATTCAGGCAGAGGAGGCGCGGCAGCAAAGGCTGGAGGACAGAGATGCTGCAGTGTGGGCTACGGCTTTGCCTCTCGGCCAACTGGGCCCCAGGCCTAAGAACTGAAGCGATGGGGATGATCCACACCCAGACCATGGGATACGGAGGGGTCCATCTATGGCCGGCGCCGGTCTCTTTCTCTGCGTCCGACGGTGTCCCGAGGGAGAGAGAAGCGTCTGGAGGGAGAGAGAAGCCTCCGAAGGTCTCCCGCCGCGTGTCTTGAGCGGGGTTTCCAGCAGAGGGCGCACAAACGAGGCCGTGCTGAGGCCCGCGAGCTGCCGCTCTAGCCGAAATCTGGTCACAGAGTCGCACCGCTTCCGTCCGTCGGACGGAACGGTGGAAGGAGCCGGAAGTCCGGTGGGCTCCAGGCGTCGCGATGGAGGAGAGTGGGTACGAGTCGGTGCTCTGTGTCAAGCCTGACGTCCACGTCTACCGCATCCCTCCGCGGGCTACCAACCGTGGCTACAGGTGATTTCCCGCCGCCAGACTAGGCTAGCTCCGATTTAACTCTTTCTCCGCCACCCGGACACACCCACTGCGGGAACCGAGGACAGCCCTGGCCAGTTTTGGGGCGAGGGGGAGCTAATGCTGCTGCTTCTTCCAGTTCCAGGCCCGAGCAGGGAGGCGGACCCAGAGTTTCGCCCGTCTCAGTACGACGCGCGGAACTCCTGGCGGCGGGGAGGGCGTTAAAGCCGTATCTAGCGCTTAGGGACCCCGGTGGGCTGCCGGGTACCCTAAACTTGGTCGGGGGTGGTGATGTTACAGACGCTTCTCTTTCAGCGCTAACCGGTGGCCTTGAAGGGATCCTCGAAAAGCCTTAAGCGGGGAGGTACCCTATCACAGACGGAAATACCCGAGAGGAGGGGAGGGAGCCCAGAGCCGGCTGAAAGGACCGGTCCCGGGGAGCTTTAAGCTGACGGTCAAAGCCTGGGGATCCCTTCCTACCCAGATCCCTTCGCACGAATTTCACCCTTGATCACAGCCTGGAGCAGTTGGGAGGACCCCATCTACATTTCTCTGATCTCTACCTGAGACGAATAAACACACACGCTTGTAAACATACAGAGTATCTCTGCAAGGGAACACAGGAAACTGCCCTAGGGGAGGGGAACCGCCCTTGGAAGGAGACTTCCTTTCCCTTTTGTACTGTTTGCATTTTACTACCCTTTGTATGTGTTATCTATCAAAACAAGACGAAAAATATTAAACGAAGCAACGATACACTTCATACAGTCACCCTGGCCTATGGCTATTTTGTGCCACTGAGTGGTGGTGAGGAGTGTTCATATTTGCGGGGGCCGGGGTGGCTATTGAAGGCGATGGTTGTCCAAGTTTTTCGGAAATACGGGATTGGCCTGCACCCCAAGAATGATGGAGCGTCCACATATCCTCTTGTTACTTTCCATTGTGTTACCGTGGGCTCATAGCTGATTTTATGGTGGAAAGATGTATTAGTGAACATTACATTCATGACATTTTAAAATAGTGTTAAAAACAACAGTAACCAAAATACATTTGTTTTCTGTCATCAAACTGTAGTTGGACCATCAAACCATTGATGGTCGTCTAGCCCTATCCTCTGTTGGGTCTTCTTTTTTTTTTTTTTTTTGAGACAGAGTTTCCCTCTTGTCCAGGCTAAGAGTGTAATGGCGCGCGATCTCGGCTCACTGCAACCTCCGCCTCCCGAATTCAAGCGATTCTCCTGCCTCAGCCTCCAGAGTAGCTGGGATTACAGCCATACACCACCACTACCGACTAATTTTGTGTTTTTAGTAGAGATGAGGTTTCTGCATGTTAGTCAGGCTGGTCTCGAACTCCCAACCTCAAGTGATCCTGATCCACTCGCCTCGGGCCTCCCAAAGTGCTTGGATTACAGGCATGAGCCACCACGCCCGGCCCCCTATTGGGTCTTTAGTAGGATGGGTTTGGTTCCTCTTGGTGCCCCAGAGAGTGAGGTTATGGATTGTCAGGGCTGGCTGGTTTAGCTTAGAGGAAACTACCAGTGCCTGCAATTAAGTCTTGGAGCTCTCCTTAGCCTGAATCTCAGGCCTGGTAAGAGGAACTGGAACTGAGTCTGCTGATTTGTGAGTTGACAATCTGCATTTGTGCAGCCCTCAAGATAGCCGCGTCCAGGGTTCTTGAGAACTGGCACAGGGACTTCCAAGAAAAGCCTCCTGGAAAAACCTGCGGTTCTTGCTATTTGGGGATTTTACTGACCTTTTCTTAGAACTAAAATGTGAAGTTAATGCTTTAAAAGAGTCAAAACAGCTGGCTGTGGTGGCTCACGCCTGTAATCCCAACACTTTGGGATGCCTAGGTGGAAGGATCTCTTCAGCCTAAGACCTCAGGACCAGCCTGGACAACATAGTGAGAGCCTATCTCTATAATTTTTTTTTTTTTTAATTAGCCTGGTGTGTTGGTACACACCTGTAGTCCCAGCTCCTCAGGAGGCTGAGATGGAAGGATCTCTTGGGCTCGGGAGGTTGAGGCTTCAGTGAGCTGTGGTTGCACCACTGCACTTCAGCCTGGGTGACAGAGTGAGACCCCATTTCAAACAAACCAGAGCCAAAAGAGGCATTGCTGTAAGTTCATGGTTTCCTGGGTTTCTTCCTAAGCTCCCATTCACTTTTCTGTTTCCTTTTCTCTTCTGGTGATTGCTCCATGCTGACTTTTTCTTTCGAGATAGTCTCACTTTTCTCAAATGGTCACTCAGATCACTGCAGTCAAGCAATGTCAGAAACAGAATCAGGCCCCTGCAACTGCTGCTTCTATAGAAAGGAAACTGGAGGGAAGTCCTACTCGGAGGAGGACACTGTGGTCTAGAGAGGGGGTCACCAAGTGACAACCCACTGTATTTTTGTATGGTTCACACCTAAGAATGGTTTTTACATTTTTTAAATAGTTGGGAAAATTTTTAAAGGAGAGTATTTCATACTGGGAACATTATATGAATTTCAGATTTCAATGTCTACACTTCGATTGAAATACAGCTGTGCTCAGTAGAAAATAGTTGATACCTAAAGCATCACCACGTGCGTGTTCTGTACTGCTTTTACTCTACAGCAGCAGAGCGGCCTTGTTGTGACAGGCTGTGTGCCCTGCAAAGCCAAAGATATTTACTGTCTTACTCTTGACAGAAAATGTTTGCCAACTCTTGGGCTAGAATAAGCAGCCCTTTCCATCCCCAGCATTGGGGTCACGCAGCAGGAGCCTCTGGCAGAGGTTCAGTGGTGTTTGTCCCCTTAGGGCCGCGGAGTGGCAGCTGGACCAGCCATCATGGAGTGGCCGGCTGAGGATCACTGCAAAGGGGCAGATGGCCTACATCAAGCTGGAGGACAGGACCTCAGGTAACCGCAAGGGAGGCCGCACCTAGCTAAGGGGCTGCGCTCCCACTTTATGAAGGGAGAGGTGGTCTGGTCTGGCCAGGCTGCTCAGGGATCATGGGAACCTGTCCTGAAAATCAGAGACATGTGTGTACCTTTAAGTTGTACCTTTCCCCCACCTTAGTTGTAGAAAGTACTGTCTCCAGGTGTAAAAACAAGTATTTCATGTCAAACACCAGTTCCTTTTAGGAGTCCTCAGGAAAATGTGGAGGCCAAGGAGAGGAGACCACAGCTTGGTCCTGGTAGGAAGTATGAAGCCCTGGAAGTGGCCTTGAAGACAGGCGGGTGAGGATGCACAGCTCTCTGCTGCTGGGCTCTGCTTCCTACTGAGGAATTGTTTATCAACGCAGTGGTAACTCCCAGAGCTGACCACACCCATTAACTGAAGAAGCTGGAAACTGTCTTACTCAGCTCTTTCTGTAGTGAGAGGACAAGCCGAGCTGGGTTGTGTTGGGGTCAGGTGGCAGAGATTGTCTTGGGGGAAACTTCAGAAGTGCTGGGCCACCAGTGCATCTGGGTGAGCTGTGGAGGGCAGTGTGCCTGAAATCCCCCTGCTGAGACCCCGAGTGGGGTCGGACACAGTGCCTGCTCAGTCAGGTGCCACAACATTCGGTCATTTATTTTTTGTAATGTGTAGAGATTTTCGTTTGTAGAGCAGAAGAAAGTGCAAAAGTTCAGAGACAGAACTGGCTGCCTCTTCTCAGAACTATGTTCTGCCTGAGCTGCTGGACGTGGGGTGAGCCACATGACCTCTGGAGCCTTGGCCTCCTCCTTGTTGAAATGGGGATCATATTAGTTCCTCCTTCATAAGACTGTTGGAGGATAGGAAGTGAGTGGATATTTCTCTAATTGCTTTATGGACTGCGAGGCAACCCAAAGCGTTGATTTGTTCTTTGGGAACTTGGGTATTGGCAGCAGAGGAGTTTGAAGAGGCAGCTGCCATGGCCAGGCCAGAGAATTTTAGCTGGAGAATTGCTGTGACATCCCAGGTAGTGTCATAAGAGAATGGTACCACCTGTTGTTCTCTGGGGAATTTGGTAACTGTGACTTTATTTATTTGAAAAAAATTTTTTTTTTAGATGGAGTCTTGCTTGGTCATCCAGGCTGGAGTGCAGTGGCACGATCTCGGCTCACTGCAACCTCCGCCTCACGGGTTCAAGCAGTTCTCTGCCTCAGCCTCCCGAGTAGCTGGGATTACAGGCGCCCACCACCACGCCCAGCTAATTTTTTTGTGTGTGTTTTTAGTAGAGACGGAGTTTCACCATATTGGCCAGGCTGTTCTTGAACTCCTGACCTCGTGATGCACCCGCCTTGGCCTCCCAAAGTGTTGGAATTACAGGTGTGAGCCACTGTGCCCCGGCCAGCCGTGACTTTAACATGACTCCCTAATGTAACAGCCACTGCCTAGGGCTGAGCCTCCCCTGTGGGACCCACTCCAAAGTGCTCTTAGCTCAAGGTCATGGCTGGGTCATGTTAGTCTCTAACTTTCCCATGAGGTAATGAGCATATCACTCTAGGCCAGGCTTTCTCAGCTTCAGCACTGTTGACACTTGGGGCCAGATGAGTCTTTGTTTTGGGGAGCTGTGGAGCCCAATGAGGATATTTTACAGCATTCTTGGCCTCTGTCTAGCAGATGTCAGTAGCACCCCCCAAGTTGTGACGATCAAAATTATCTCTAGACATTGCCAGATGTCTCTTGGGGACAGGGGAGCAAAATCACCCCGATTGAGAATTACTGCTCTAGGCTGAAGGCATCTTGGTAAGGTTGGAACAGAAGGCAGATAAATTGACAAGAAACTGCAGACTCTAGGGCTGTTGGTTTTGAATCAGTTCAGCCTTGATTACAAAATTACCTCTAGCCCCGGCACGTAGCTCATGCCTGTAATCCCCTCACTTTAGGAGGCCAAGACAGGTGGATCGCTTGAGCCCAGGAATTCCAGAGCAGCCTGGGCAATATGACAAAACCTTGTCTCTAATAAAAATGCAAAAATTAGCCAGGTGTAGTGGTGGACAC
Organism: Macaca thibetana thibetana; assembly: GCF_024542745.1. Lineage (NCBI taxonomy): Eukaryota > Metazoa > Chordata > Mammalia > Primates > Cercopithecidae > Macaca > Macaca thibetana. The sequence goes on from NC_065578.1 coordinate 15,344,528, forward strand.
CTGTAATCCCAACTACTTGGGAGGCTAAGGCACAAGAATCACTCGAACCAAGGAGGTAGAGGTTGCAGTGAGCCGAGATTGCACCATTGCACTCTAGCATGGGTGACAGAGCAAGACTGTCTCAAAAAGAAAACAAAAAGAAAATAAAACAGGCCAGGCATGGTGGCTCACCCGCCTGTAATCCCAGCACTTTGGGAGGCCAATGCGGGCAGATCATCTGAGGTCGGGGGTTCGAGACCAGCCTGACCAACACGGAGAAACCTCGTCTGTACTAAAAATACAAAATTAGCCGGGCATGGTGGCGCATGCTTGTAAACACAGCTACTCGGGAGGTTGAGGCAGGAGAATCGCTTGAACCTGGGAGGCAGAGGTTGCAGCGAGGCGAGATTGTGCCATTGCACTCCATCCTGGGCAATAAGAGTGAAACTCTGCCTTGGAAAAAAAAAAACCAACCAACCCAAAAAACAAAGTTCTCTCTAAACCACAGGATTCAATAGAAGATATTTGATTAAATACTTAAAGCACCAGCCAGGTATGGTGACTCATGCTTCTAATCCCAGCACTTTGGGAGGCCAAGGTGGGAGGATGGCTTGAGACCAGGAGTTAGAGACCAGCCTGGGCAACATATGAAGACCCTGTCTCTAACAAAAGAAATTGAGTGGGCATGGTGGCATATGCCTGTATTCCTAGCTACGTGAGAGGCTGAAGCGGGAAGATTACTTGAGCCCAGGAGTTTGAGGCTGCTGTGAGCTATGATGCACTGCACATTGCACTTCAATCTGGGCAACAGAGCCCAGAGCCTGTTTCTTTTTTTTTTTTGTCACCTTGGCTGGAGTGCAGTGGCACAATCTCAGCTCACTGCAGCCTCCAACTCCTGGGGTCAGGGATGCTCCTGCCTCAGCCTCCCAGGGAGCTGGAATTAAATGTGCGTGCCACCATGCCTGGCTTATTTTTATATTTTTTCTAGAGACCAGGTTTCACCATCTTGCTCATGCTAGTCTCAAATTCCTGGGCTCGGCCGGGCGCAGTGGCTCACGCCTGTAATCCCAGCACTTTGGGAGGCCGAGGTGGGCGGATCACCTGAGGTCAGGAGTTCAAGACCAGCCTGGCCAACATGATGAAACACTGTCTCTACTAAAAATACAAAAATTAGCTGGGTGTGGAGGTGCATGCCTGTAATTCCAGCTGCTTGGGAGGCTGAGGCAGGAGAATCACTTGAACCTGGGAGGTGGAGGTTGCAGTGAGCTGAGATCGCGCCGCTGCACTCCAGCCTGGGCGACAGAGGGAGACTCTATCTCAGGCAAAAAAAAAAAAAAAAAAAGGGTATAAATCAAATTCCTGGGCTCAAGCAATGCACCCCACCTCAGCCTCCCAAAGTGCTGGGACCACACCCAGTCCATGACCCTGTTTCTAAAAAAACAAAACAAAAAATACTAAAAGCAACAACAGACGTCAGCACATACGAAAAACTGATGCCAGTCATAAATGCTCGTGGAAATTTTATGTTGCGCTGCACCTGTCGAGTGCTGTAGTTGACAAGGTGATGTGTTTCACAAGGGCTCCTTTTAAAGCTAGTCATGCTTGCCCTGTCTCAGATTGAATTAAATCAGCCTGCTTCAGATTCCCTATGGGTGTGAAAACCTCCTCCCTTATTTCCTCGGGGCTTACTGGCCCCTCTTATAGTCCTGCTTCAGGTACTGGGCCTCTTCAGCAGGTGTGATTACCTAGGTCAGGGCTCACCTGTTCTAGGACACTCGGGGTTCAGGTAATATAAGTGGGTAAAGCAGATGGAATGGATGGGCTAGCAGCTCCAGCTGCTCAGGTTGGCTTGGAGGCTCAGCATTAATAGAGCTTAATTTTAAGAGAGGCCAGGCAGAATACTAAACTGGGCTAGATTTGACCTGTAAGCTATCTCTGACTTAAGCCTTTCCTTAGTTATATTTTCTGTGTCTTCCTTTTAGCAAGAATGGATTTGATTTGAATTCCAGAGTAAGATTTGCCGATCTGTCCCAGCTGGCTAGAGATACCTTGCGGGAAAAAGGCCCAGTAGTCTGGTAGAAACACCTGGCTGGAAGGGGGCTCAGGGCTCAGCGCTCAACTTAACCTGTGCTTTCAGGGGAGCTGTTTGCTCAGGCCCCGGTGGATCAGTTTCCCGGCACAGCTGTGGAGAGTGTGACGGACTCCAGCAGGTACTTCGTGATCCGCATCGAAGATGGAAATGGTAGGCATGGGTCCTGGTGCTTCCTCCTCTTGGGAAAGGTTTTCTCAGCCTGTGGAAGGTGGGATTGATCATGTGTTGTCCCCCAGGGCGACGGGCGTTTATTGGAATTGGCTTCGGGGACCGAGGTGATGCCTTTGACTTCAATGTTGCATTGCAGGACCATTTCAAGTGAGTGGTTCTGGGAGACACATGCTCATGCCCCTCCCTTCTTTCCCTGGACAGAATGATCTCCCAGGTTAGGATACCCAAGTGGTTGTGTGTGATTTGTCTGGCAACGGAGACTCAGGAGAACCCAGGGCAAGCCACCTGTCTGCTCTGCCAATGTTCATCTCTGCTGTAAAGCCTTGTCCTTTACCCGAGGCCCATCTCTACCATCCCAGCCTTCGGGCCTGCCACCTGTCTTCCCTTACCAGGCCCCTGAGCAGTCAGAGTCCTCATCAGCCTCCTGTGGCCTTTCTGGGCCTGCTCCTCCATGTCGTCAGTGGCGCTTGGATTCCTAGGGCACCCAGCAAATGCTCTGATGTCCTTTTCTGAAGCTAAGAGATAGGGCAGGAAGTCCTCCTCCACCATCTGCAGGGCTTGAACTCAGGCTGCCAGTGAGTGGGCTGTGCCCGGCCACTCATGTGGACGCCTCTGGCTCTTCCCTGACCTGGTGCTGCTGTGTGGTGTGGTATGGAGGGTGGGGGAGCTTTGTGTTGCCCTCTACTTCTGGGTATCTGTCTTGTCTCCCTGTCTACCTTCTGAGTGTTTGAGGATGTGTAGAGACCGCATCTTAGTTCTTGTGCCACATGCTGTAGAGGGAAGGGCAGGCTCTCACATGTGTCCTAGAGACAGTGTTAGGACCCTCTACATGAGTGATCTCACTGAACTCGTAGCCATCTTGAAGACCTATAGAATTGTGGGCATATTTTGCTGACAAGGAAACCAATGTGCATGCAGCTACTTAAGTGTCAGAGCAGGATTTGAATTCAGGCCTCCCAAGCCTGCACTCTTTTTGCCACCCCGTCTCACTACGAGGCTCAGCCTGGACTGATGGCAGGCAGTAGTGAAGTGAGCTAGTGATTGCAGGCAGCTGGTCTCTTCCTTCCTCACCTTTTTCCTCATGTTCTCTCCCCAGGTGGGTGAAACAGCAGTGTGAATTTGCAAAACAAGCCCAGAACCCAGACCAAGGCCCTAAATTGGACCTGGGCTTCAAGGAGGGCCAGACCATCAAGCTTAACATCGCAGTGAGTTCCACCCTTGCTTGACTGTGGTGGCCATGGTCACGTGATACTTGTGGCCACCCAGAGCCCATCGCTCTTCTTATGGTTCAGCTCCTTCAGTTCAGCAGATGTTTAGTGAGCATCTGCCTTGTGCCAGGTCCTGCACCAGGGGTGAACGAGAGACCTCTATTCTTGTGGAACTCAGAGTTAAACTGAGACAGGCAGGTAAAAATGTAATTACAACATGGCAGGAAAGGTTCCATAACTAAGGGATGCCCTGGGTGCCGTGGGCCCCTAGAGGAAGGGCATGCAGCCCATAGAGTTGGGAACCAAGTAAGGCTTACTGGAAGAAGGGACCTGTAGGCAAGGGAAGAGTGATCAAAGAGGACCAGCAGGTGCAAAGCCTCTGAGCTGAGAAGGAGCATCAGTCATTTGCTGCCGGAAGTGGTGCTTCTGTCCTAGCTATTAGAGTGCATCAGGAGGGACCCATGTGCTCATCCCAGGCTGTGTCTTGTATGAGGAAGATTTGGGAGAGTTCTGGCAGGAAGGCGTTGAGGTGGACACTGGGAGTCCTGGGCAGCTTCTGCTGATAGTGTTGTCCTGGCTCCTGTGTCTTTGTTCTGAGCTGCTCTACCTCTGGCTTCCCCCGGTCAGTTCCTGTTCATAGGAACAGTTTGGGCTGGGTTGCCTAAAGTTGACCTTTACCTGGCTGCAAGGGTGGAGAGGGGAGATGAGGTCAGACTTATGATTGGGGGCACCCAAGGACCAAGTGGATTGGTTTTTGTTTTTGCCAGGAATACTGTGTTGAGATGGATTTGTTTTTTGAAGAAGCTTTGTAACGCTAAAATAATGCTTTTCCTCTTTACTTACCATCTCTTTCTCCTCTTTTCTGCTTCGTGCTGGTGATTTGGGATCCTTGAAGTTGGCCAGCTGGCCCTTAAGAGAGAAATGCAAGTCCAATCCAGTGGACTGGTTGGGATGCGATTCTTTCTCTCGCTTGGAGGAAACTAACATTTAATGAGCACCAGCTGTGGGCCAGGTAGTGTTTTTAGGTGTTTCTCATGTGAATTAAACATCTCCCTTTCCTCTGTGAGATGAGGAAATGGAGGCTTAGGGATGGTTGGGGACTTGCCCAGGGTCACAGAGCTACAAATAACTGGCACATCTGTACTCACACTGAGGTCTTTGAGGTCTTTTGACTTCAGGGCTGGACTTACTATTCTATTAAGCTGCTGCTTTCCTTACAAGTAGGGAACATATTATCTTCATCTGTGTGACTTGTGCTGGTTTCTGGCTCATGCTTGGTGCTCAGTTTTTTTTTAAGCATTTTCTTGAAGTATAATATGCATGTAAAAAAGTGTACAAATCATAAGTGCAGAACTTAGTGAAATTTTAAAAACCTAATTTATAGGCCAGGAGTGGTGGCTCCTGCTTGTAATCCCAGCACTTTGGGAGGCCGAGGCGGGTGGATCACCTGAGGTCGGGAGTTCAAGACAACCCTTACCAACATGGAGAAACCCCGTCTCTACTAAAAATACAAAATTAGCCGGGCGTGGTGGTGCGCGCCTGTAATCCCAGCTACTCGGGAGGCTGAGGCAGGAGAATTGCTTGAACCCGGGAGGCGGAGGTTGTAGTGAGCCAAGATCAAGCCATTGTACTCCAGCCTGGGCAACAAAAGCAAAACTCTGGATCAAAAAAACAAAACAAAACAACCCAATTTATAAACTTGCACCTCGCTCAAGATGCAAAAGATAGTCAGCACTCTGGAAACACCTCTCCTGGCCCCTCCCAGTAACTACCCTGAGTAACCCTATACTGACTTCACATACTGTAGGTTTCATTTGTTCTTAACTTTCATAAGTTGAATCATACACCTAATCCTGTTTTGGGATGATTTCTTTCTCTTACTCAATGTAATTTTTGTAAGAGTCATCCATGGTGTTGTGTGTAGTTTGTTCATTCTCACTGTTGTGGCATGTACCATTGTGAGAATTCATCCAATTTATTTATGTTTTACTGATGATGGACATTTGGGTAGTTTCCAGTTTGGGGCGATTACAAATAGTGCTGCTGTAGATGTTTGAGTTCATGTCTTTTGGTGCATATATGTATGATTTCTGTTGGTTTATATCTAGGAGTGGAATTGCGGAGTCATAAGTTTAAGTTCCTATGTTGAGCTTTATAGATCCTTTCAAGTAATTTTTCAAAGTAGTTTTACCAGTTTACACTTCGATCAGCAGCACATGAATGGTTACTCCATGTCATAGTCAATACTTGATAATCTACATTTTAGCCATTCTGGTGAGTGTGTAATGGTTTATCATTATAGCTTTGATCTGCATTTCCCTGATGAATGAAGTGGGGTGCTGGGTTTTAAAATGGACCTTATTTGTGATAGATTCAGAATGATGATGCACTAAGTGTAGCTCATAACCATGCTAGGTAGGACCATCTTTTCGTTAGACAGATGTTAGGGCTCTGGGGTCACCTTGGCCCTCCTCGTGGGGTTTTCTGGTAGCACTGGGACTGCAGCAGAACTGGCTGATTTGCATTCCTCTTCCCTGTTTAGAACATGAAGAAGAAGGAAGGAGCAGCCGGGAATCCCCGAGCCCGGCCTGCCAGCACAGGAGGGCTGAGCCTGCTTCCCCCTCCCCCAGGGGGCAAAACCTCCACCCTGATCCCTCCCCCTGGGGAGCAGTTGGCTGTAGGGGGATCCCTCACCCAGCCAGCAGTTGCTCCCAGTTCAGGTTAGTGCTCAGTGGGCGACTGCTGGATCGGTACCTGTGTGCTCCTCTTCTCACTGGCAGCTGGGCCCCATGGTTTTCCCCCCGTCACACACGTGGATTGGTAATGTAGTACCTGTCCATGTCAAAGAAGAAAGGCGGGCATCCAAAGCTGATTCTGCACACGCTGGTAAGGGGCTCCTTCTAGTTGGCCTTTATGGCGTCTGCCTTCCCCTGAGAGGCCGGGGCTGGGATTTGTTTGTTACTGTGAAATCATCAACATGTCAGTTCCTGGTTCCCAGTGTGTGCTCAGTGGGTACTGAGTGAGTGGGTAATGGAGACACTGTCTCTGCTCACGTGTAGTGTGAGAGATGAGTCACAGCACAGAGACCAAATGTGTAGGCCTAGACCCACCATCAGCTAGTGTGATCTGGGGAGGTTTCATGAAAGAGGTGACATTGATCTGGACCTTGAAGGAGGCAGATAGAGTGGGAGTGGTTGGCATTCCAGGCAGAGAGAACATGAATGAGGCCAAGACTTTTAGACACCTGGTGTATTTAGGGAGATGGGTACAGCATAAGGTATGCCAAGGTGAGTGGTGGGAAATGAAATTTCGTTTGGAGTGAGCACCTCGGGTGTGGAAAGCTGAGAGCATTTGCCCCGGCAGCTTGTGCTGAGGAGCCCTTCGGAGACCCTGGGATTCTGGAAGTGAGTGTCTAGTGCCAGCCTCTGACCACGCTGGGGTGCCAGCCCTTTGCCTCTACCTCCCCACCCTGCCCAGCCCAGCTTGATGCTCCTGGCCTTCCCCGGGCTGGACGATTGTTACCAGCCTGCCTTCTGCCCACAGCTCTCTCCAGCTTGCAGGCAGGAAGCCTTCCTGCTGTGCTGATTCCTAAGCATCCCCAACATCGGCTGCCCTATCTGGAGGTCAAGCTTTAGGCTTCAGCCCTGGGGGGAATACTCTAACCTGGAGAGTGGCAGAAGGGGCAGTCAGAGAGCCCGCCTGGTACTGGGAACTGTTCTTTAAGCGTTATTTCTCAGAGTGGGGTCATAGGACCACTTGCCTTGGCATCGCTGGGGGATAGGGGCAGGAATCTGCATTCTTATGTCTATTTTTTTTTTTTTTTTTTGAGATGGAGTCTTTTTGCTCTTGTTGCCCAGGCTGGAGTGCAATGGCATGATCTCGGCTCACCGCAACCTCTGCCTCCTGGGTTCAGGTGATTCTCCTGCCTCAGCCTCTCGAGTAGCTGGGATTACAGGCATGCGCCTCCACACCCAGCTAATTTTGTATTTTTGGTAGATACGGGGTTTCTCCATGTTGGTCAGACTGGTCTTGAACTCCCGACCTCAGGTGATCCGCCCGCCTTGGCCTCCCTAAGTGCCAGGATTATAGGCGTGAGCCACTTTGTCCAGGCCTTATGTCTATTCATGTTTGTGTGTTGACTAAAGTCTGAGAGCTACTACCTTAGGCCATCCCTTGGTTGCTGATGGTTATTTATTTATTTATTTATTTGAGATGGAGTCTTGCTCTGTCACCCAGGCTGGAGAGCAGTGGCATGTTCTCGGCTCACCACAACCTCTGACTCCTGGGGTCAAGTGATTCTCCTGCTTCAGCCTCCCGAGTAGCTGAGATTACAGGCATGCGCCACCATGCCCACCTAAGTTTTATATTTTTAGTAGAGGTAGGGTTTCACCATGTTGGTCAGGATGGCCTCGATCTCCTGACCTTGTGATCTGCCCACCTCAGCCTCCCAAAGTGCTGGGATTACAGGCATGAGCCACCACACCTGGCCTTGCTGATTCATTTTTAACAGCATTTTAATTTTAATATGGTGTGCTTGCTGTGTGCCGGGTAAAGTTCTAGGCAACTGGCAGGTATAGCATCAAGTTTTAGTTCTCAAGGGCTTGCGTTCTGGTGTCTGAGACAGGCAGTTAGCATGTCTACAAACAAAATGGTGTCAGATAATAAGTCATAAATAGCAACATTTATGAAGCACTTACTATATGAGCAATATGGTTGGGTTCAAATTTCAGCTTACCAGCTTTGTGATCTTTATTAATTAATTTATTTTTATTTTTTTATTTTTGAGATGGAGTTTTGCTCTTGTTGCATAGGCTGGAGTGTGACGGCATGATCTCAGCTCACCGCAGCCTCTGCCTCCCAGGTTCAAGTGATTCTCCTGCTTCAGCCTCCTGAGTAGCTGGGATTACAGGCATGTACCACCACGGCTGGCTAATTTTGTGTTTTTAGTAGAGACGGGGTTTCTCCATGTTGGTCAGGCTGGTCTTGAACTCCTGACCTCAGGTGATCCTCCCGCCTTGGCCTCCCAAAGTGCTGCAATTACAGGCATGAGCCACCATGCCTGGCCTACTTATTTATTTTTAAGATGGAGTCTTACTCTGTCGCTCAGTCTGGAGAGCAGTGGCATGATCTCAGCTCACGGCAACCTCCGCCTCCTGGGTTCAAGCAATTCTCCTGCCTCAGTCTCCCAAGTAGCTGGCATTACAGCTGTGCACCACCATGCCTGGCTAATTTTTGTATTTTTAGTAGAGACAGGGGTTTCACCATGTTGGCCAGGCTGGTCTCAAACTCCTGACCTCAGGTGATCCACCTGCTTTGGCCACCCAAAGTGCTGGGATTACAGGCTGAGCCACTGTGCCCAGCCCAGTTTTGTGATCTTTAGAAAATCACTTCTCCATGCCTCATTTTTCTCATCTGTAGGATAGGGGAAGTAATGATACTTAAAATACAGGTTTCTTGTGAGGATCAAATAAACTAATCTATGTATAGCACTTAGAACAATTTTTGGAACATTCTAAGTGCTTACTGAATGTTAGCTCTCATTTTATTCATATCGTTATTGCCACTATATGCGGGACCTGTTCTAAGCATTCCATGGGTATTTAATCCTCACACCAGTCCTATGGAGTAGTTCTGTTATTTTCACCATTTTAGAGGTAGGAGAATGGGAACTGAAATGACCTGCACAGTCACATGGCTCGTCCCAATCTCTTTCCCTAGAGGCTGGGGTGAGGTTCACAGAAGATAATGTGCCTTGAGCACTTGGTGAGCATTGAGGGCCCTAGTTTTATCTGTTCTCCTGGCCCAGAGCAGATTAGAAATAGCAAATTAATGTGAAGGCGGAGTGTGGCAAACACAGGCCCTTCAGAAGGGACAGATGGCAGCACTGGGGGAGGTGCCAGAAAAGCACAAAAGCAGGCATTGTAGCCCCATGGTGTCACCCACCTTGGTGGAGAGATAGGAATGCGCTTCTGTGTGAGCTCTTGGGAACGCTCTTCCTGACCCCTAACCAGTTTGGGGCCTGGGACTCGGCACGTGGCTGGCACATAATGTTCTCAGCTAGTTGATCCAGACATGGTAGTGCAGGCTTGATATGAAGATGATCTTGCAGTTTTGTTGGACATTCTCCGTTCAAGAAGCTGAGCCAGGTTATAGTAAATTTTAAATAGATTTCAACATGAACGGTTGATAACAAAGTCAGCTTCAGGTATGCATGATAGATGACGTGAGACTAACCCCAACTCCGCCGGCACCCCTCCTTCCACCTTGTATGTGGCTTTCCGCTTTTTCTCCAGAGCCCTCAAGGGCTGGTGGGAAGATGCTGGAAGTGTGGCAACCCAGTGGTGTTTTGTTGCCCAAAAACTTGTCTTCGTGTGGCTTTCCCAGCTACCTGGTGTCATGAGACTGTTCACTGAGTCTTATGATTTGGTCATGGAAACAACCAGAAAGAGAGGTGTCTGACTCCTCTGTCCCCTCTTCTCTTCCTATGGGTCGGACTCGGGAACATCAATAGGAGGTGCTCCTGTACCCTGGCCACAGCCCAAGCCTGCCACCGCTGACATCTGGGGAGACTTTACCAAATCTACAGGGTGAGGAGGGCCATGTTCTGTGGGGGACTGGGGCCAGGGCCATTGCTCTACAAACCTTGTATTGTTCCACATGCCTGCCTTCTGGTGTTAGGATTAGGAGTAACAGTTTTAATTTGGATGTTTTCTTTTCTTTTTTTTTTCTTTTTTTTTTTTTTGAGAGGGAGTTTCGCTCTTGTTGCCCAGGCTGGAGTGCAATGGCATGATCTTGACTCACTGTAAACTCTGCCTTTCAGGTTCAGGCAGTCCGCCTACCTCAGCCTCCCAGAGTGCTGGGATTACAGGCATGAACTACCATGCCCGGCCCAAAATACAGTAATTATTGATTGCTGAAAATGTCAAATCCTAGAAAACGCAGCATTCTTACACGTAATGTTAACATCGTTCTTCAACAGCTTTTAGCCTAAGATTCATTTGAGGAGTCCGATTTTTCCCACAATAGACAGTTCTGATGATTCAGATGATTCTGGAATAACTCCAAGAACAGTTTTTGTATTTTATATTTTATTTTCACATTGAAAATCAGTCAGATTTGCTTCAGCCTCAAAGAGCGTATTTATGTAAAATTAAATGAGGGCTGGCAGTGAGCTGCGCTCTTTTTTTCTTTTTTTTTTTTGAGATGGGAGTCTCGCTCTGGCACCCAGGCTGGAGTGCAGTGGCTCTGTCTCGGCTCACTGCAAGCTCCGCCTCCCGGGTTCACGCCATTCTCCTGCCTCAGCCTCCCGAGTAGCTGGGACTACAGGCGCCCGCCACCTCGCCCGGCTAGTTTTTTTTCTACTTTTTTAGTAGAGACGGGGTTTCACCGTGTTAGCCAGGATGGTCTCGATCTCCTGACCTCGTGATCCGCCCGTCTCGGCCTCCCAAAGTGCTGGGATTACAGGCTTGAGCCACCGCGCCCGGCCTGCTCTTTTTTTCTAGATGGGAAAGGGGTTAAGCCTCTTTGGCCAGGCGTGTTGGCTCACACCTGTAATCCCAGCACTTTGGGAGGCTGAAGCAGGCAGATCACTTGAGGCCAGAAGTTCGAGACCAGCCTGGGCAACATGGCAAAACCCTGTCTCTACTAAAAGAAATACAAAAATTAACCGGTCATGTAGTTCCAGCTACTAGGGAGGCTGAGGTAGGAGGATCGTTTGAGCTCAAGAGGTTGAGGCTGCAGTTAGCCTTGAGTGTGCCACTGCATTGCAACCTGGGTGACAGTGAGACCCTGTCTCAAAAAAACCAAAACAAAACAAAACCACACACAAAAATGATAAATACAGTTACATTATTTAAAAAAAAAATTGAGGGCCAGATTTGGTCTCTGTGCCAAAGTTTGCTGACTGCTGCTTTAGAACATTTAGGAACTGGCTTCTTAGAGCTTTTTCTGTCCAGAGAGAAACCACCTTTTATCTGCTTTGGATTTTCAAAGATCTGAACTCCCCCACCCTTCCCTGTCTTCTCTTTACAGATCAACTTCCAGCCAGACCCAGCCCGGCACAGGCTGGGTCCAATTCTGACCTGAGCACAATTTTTCCTCATGTGACTTCTGGGAAGGAGCTCCCTCGTCTGGGCCAAAGGAAGGAGGGAGAAGCACTCCTCAGCTGGCCTGTGTTTGGAGCATGAATCTCTCCTCTCCTTGTTTGGCTCTGTTGACAAACTGGGCATGTTGGGCAGTAAATTGGCACCATGTCACACTGTTTCCTGGGATTCAAGTATGCAACCAGAACACAGGAGAAGAAAAGCTCCAGGATCCTTGTCCCCATCTGTCCTCTTGACATGAGAGAGACTCTTGAGACTTCTTCCATTGCAATGACCCCTATTAAACACAAGCCCCCAAAGCAAAAGAATAGGTTAAGTTTGCTGCCTGGATTCAGACCAGCCCTTCCCAGGGTCTACAGGTGTCATGTGATCACTGTTCAGCGGGAGGCTTTCTGTACCCACACTGGCTGTAGCCACTTCAGTCCATCTGCCCTCCAGAGGAGGGGTTTCTTCCTGATGTTTAGCAGGTTTAGAGGCTGCAGCTTGAGCTCACAATCAGGAGGGAAACTGGAAGGATTAGCAGCTTTTGAAAATGTTTAAATATTTTGCTTTGCTAATGTGCTGATCCGTACTAACTCATCTTTGCAAAAGGAACTGCTCCTTCAGCGTGCCGCAGCAGGGGCCTCTGAAGGGATTCCTCACTGTGTGCAGCTGCCCTGAGCTTCAGGCAGCATCTCTGGCCAGTTGTCTGGTTCCCATGTATTCTCGGCCAGGTAGGCAACACAGAGCCAGGGCGGGTGCTGGAAGCCAGACGGAACAGTGTTGGGGCAGGAAGGTGGAAGCTGTTGTCATGGGGCTGTGGGAGTCGGCACTCTGTCTGCTGGTGGTGCTCTCGGCTCGCAGGTTCACAGTGCCGCTCCTGGCAGACTTGCGTTTTCTCTTTGGTGGTTTCTAAAGTGCCTTATCTGCAAACAATTTCTTTTCTCCTTCAGGAACTGTGAATGACTAGCAGAAGGAGCTCAGTAAACTAGACGTCCAGGGTTGCTTGGTTTACTGGTTTATAAGAAATCTGAAAGCACCTCTGAAATTCCTTTTATTAACTCACCTCTCAGTTGAAAGATTTCATTTTTGAAGGGTCAAGACCATGAACTGAAAAAAGTGTTGGCCTTTTTGCGGGACCAGATTTTTAAGATAAAATAAATGTTTTTACTTCTGTCATTGTATGTGAAAGATGAATGTGTTTCTGGCCGCGTGGCTGCTATACTCTTCAGGGTGCCACAGCTAGACTCATGGCCACTCTCTCACCACTGACCAAGTGTCCAGATTGAAAGTTCAGGGCTGGGGTATGAGGCTGGCCCAAGTGAGGAAATGCAACCCTGTTGTCTAAGGCAATCGGTACCTTCTCTCCTGTGTTCTCTAGGATAGTACGGTCTTTTCATCATCCTTTGGGTGATGTGAAAGTACTTGCTTGAATCACTTTGTGTGGGGCTTAATTCTCCTGTGGAGTCTCATGATACAGGCTGTGCTAGAGAGCCTTGCCCCTTGTTTTCTGTCTTCCACCAAACCTACCCACAGAAGCATCTCCCTAAGAAGTAAAGGGGTGCAGATACCCAGAGGTCAAAAGTAAAATTAAGAGGCCGGGCGCACTGGCTCATGCCTGTAATCCCAGCACTTTGAGAGGCCAAGATAGAATCATTTGAGGCTGGGAGTTTGGGACCAGCCTGGGCAACATAGTAAGACCCATTTCTTTCCTTTCTTTTTTTTTTTTTTTTTTTTTTTTTTTGAGACGGAGTCTCGCTCTGTCACCCAGGCTGGAGTGCAGTGGCCGGATCTCAGCTCACTGCAAGCTCCGCCTCCCGGGTTCATGCCATTCTCCTGCCTCAGCCTCCCGAGTAGCTGGGACTACAGGCGCCTGCCACCACGCCCGGCTAGTTTTTTTGTATTTTTAGTAGAGACGGGGTTTCACTGTGTTAGCCAGGATGGTCTCGATCTCCTGACCTCGTGATCCGCCCGTCTCGGCCTCCCAAAGTGCTGGGATTACAGGCTTGAGCCACCGCGCCCGGCCTTCTTTCCTTTCTTTTCTTTTTTTTTTTGAGACACAGTCTCACTCTGTTGCCCTGACTGGAGTGCAGTGGAGCAATCTTGATCACTGCAATCACCGCCTCCCAGGTTCAAGTGATTCTCCTGCCTTAGCCTTTCCAGTATCTGGGATTACAGGCACCTGCTACCACACCTGGCTAATTTTTGTATTTTTTCAGTAGAGATGGGGTTTTACCATGCTGGCCAGGGTGGTCTCGAACTCCTGACCTCAAGTTATCTGCCCACCTTGGCCTCCCAGAGTGTTGGGATTATAGGCGTGAGCCATAGCACCCGGCTGTTAGACCCCATTTCTTAAAAAAAAAAAAAAAAAAAAAAAAAATCAGCTGGATGTGGTGGTGGTACATGCTTATAATCCTAACTACTTGGGAGGCTGAGGCGGGAGAACTGCTTGAGCCCAGGAGTTTGAGGCTGCAGTGAGCTATGATCACGGTGTCGCACTCCAGTCTGGGCAGCACAGTGAGACCCTAGAGAATTCTCTAAAAGAATTACAAATGGAAAAAGAGCCACAACACTTCTTTTGCCTGAGGATTCTGTAAGAAGCAGTTTTTATTGTTACGGAAATAGCCACTCTGATTAAGAAACTGTAGAGAGGAGAAAGAAAATGAAAATTGAAGATTCTCTTGCCCATTGAATAAGGGTAAAGGAGATTGCATTAAAGGAACCTCAGGAGTAGTAACTTTTTTTTTTTTGAGACGAGTCTTGCTCTGTCCCCCAGGCTGGAGTGTAGTGGCGCGATCTCAGCTCACTGCAACCTCTGCCTCCCGGGTTCACGCCATTCTCCTGCCTCAGCCTGCCATGTAGCTGGGACTACAGGCGCCTGCTACCACGCCCGGTACAAGTTTTTTGTATTTTTAGTAGAGACAGGGTTTCACCGTGTTAGCCGGGATGGTCTCGATCTTCTGACCTCATGATCCACCCGTCTTGGCCTCCCAAAGTGCTGAGATTACAGGCGTGAGCCACCATACCCTGCAGGAGTAGTAACTTTTTTGTGTCGAGTTCACATACCATTGCTTCCCATCTAGAGTTACTTTTAAGTACTTGGAGGGTGGAAATCAGAAAGCTTAGATGTAGAGGAAACTTCATTAGAAGTATGTACCATGGCTGGGCATGGTACCCAGGGATTGCCCACAATCCCAGCACTTTGGGAGGCTGAAGTGGGGCGGCTCATTTGAGGTCAGGATTTCAAGACCAGCCTGGCGAACATGGTGAAACCCCGTCTACTAAAAATACAGAAATTAGCCAGGCGTGGTGGCGCACGCCTGTAATCCCAGCTACTTGAGAAGCTGAGGCATGAGAATTGCCTCCAGGAAGTGGTGGTTGCAGTGAGCTGAGATTGTGCCACTGCACTCCAGCCTGGGCAACAAAGCACGACTGTCTCAAAAAAAAAAAAAAAAAGTATGTACCATTGAAGATCAGCACTTAGATTGTGGAGACAGACCTGGCCTTAGGATCTAGGCTATCCCCTGGTTAGATGTGCGACCACAGGCTCTTTCTTCACCTGAGCATCACTCAGATGAGGCACTAGCAGATGCTTATTGCATTGTTTGACCTTAATTACCTTTCTCTGTAGTCAGGTAAGTACCCAGAAGAGTTCATCATGGTAGGGAGGAGGAGGTGGCACAGCTGATGACATAGCCCTCAGGAATCTAGCCTGAAAAGCACCCTGTGGGGCTGCAGAAGCAAGGGACAGCTAGCAATTGGAATCCCAGCTGAAAAAACTTGTTACAGGACCCAGAACTTCCAGGAAAACTCAATCCCAAACCAGACAATTACACCCCTGACAGGAGTTTACAAACTGGTGGGTGGATGGTAGAAGATGGGTGCTTTTTTGGGGGGTATGCTAGACCTCAGTTACCCTCTGCACAATGGGAGAATTTGGATGCACTGGGAGGTGTGGCAGATAGACTCTCAGGTGGTCACCATGATCCCCACCTGCTGTTCACAGCCTTGTGTACTCCCTGCCCCTTGAGATGGCCTAGACCTGTGACTGCTAACCACAGTAGAGTGCCACAAAGGTGACAAGGTGTTATTTTCGTGGTTGCCTTATGTGAGACTGCAACATGTTCCTTACTGAAAAATTCTCTTGCTGGCTTTGAAGAAGGAAGCTGTCATGTGTGAGCTGCCCTTGGGAGAGGGTCAGGTGGCCAGGAACTGAGGGCAGCCTCTGGTTGACAGCCAACAAGAAACTGAAGCTCAGTCCAGCAGTCTGCAAGAAAGCAAATGCTGCCAGCAACCACACAGACTTGGAGGCTGATCACTCCCAGGTAAGCCTTCAGATGAGACCCCAGGCCTGACCAACACACTGCAGCCTTGCAGAGGACCAGCTAAGCTGTGCCCAGACTCCCGTCCCATAGGAACAGATGGTAAATGGATTGTGTTAAGTCTCTAAGTTTGTGGTAAGGTTGTGCAGCAATAGATAACCAATACAAAGGTGAGCAAAGGGAGTTTGAGGTGGGAATCAGTGTGGAAAAGAGAGAATCTGGATAGACTTAATAGCTGTAGGGCCTAGGCCGGGCGCGGTGGCTCAAGCCTGTAATCCCAGCACTTTGGGAGGCCGAGACAGGCGGATCACGAGGTCAGGAGATCGAGACCATCCTGGCTAACACGGTGAAACCCCGTCTCTACTAAAAAATACAAAAAACTAGCCGGGCGAGGTGGCGGGCGCCTGTAGTCCCAGCTACTCGGGAGGCTGAGGCAGGAGAATGGCGTAAACTCGGGAGGCGGAGCTTGCAGTGAGCTGAGATCTGGCCACTGCACTCCAGCCTGGGCGGCAGAGCGAGACTCCGTCTCAAAAAAAAAAAAAAAAAAAAAAAAAATAGCTGTAGGGCCTTGGGAGGTCCCTTATGATGCTCCTTTGGGCCTTCCTGTCGCCTTTAAGTAATGCTTATTGTTTATTGCTAAAAATGATGCTTAACTCTCTGCTAGGCACTATTCTATGCACTTATAAAACTCATTGCATCATCTCAACAACCCTATGAGGGAAGGACTTGTTTTTTTGTTTTTTGAGACAGTCTTGCTCTGTTGCCCAGGCTGGAATGCAGTGCCATGATCTCGGCTCACTTCAACCTCTGCCTCGTGCATTCAAGCAGTTCTCCTGCCTCAGCCTCCGAATAGCTGTGGTTACAGATGTGCACCAGCACTTCCAGCTAATTTTTTGGAATTTTAGTAGAGATGGGGTTTCATCATGTTGGTCAGGCTGGTCTCAAATTCCTGACCTCAAGTGATCTGCCTGCCTTGGCCTCCCAAAGTGCTGGGATTACAAGTGTGAGCCACCAACCTGGCCAGTAAGTACTTGTTTTAGTCTATTTGGGACTATGACAGAATAACAGCCTACGTAGTTTATACACAGAAGAAATTTTTTGCTCACAGTTCTGAAGGCTGGGAAGTCTGATGCACCAGCAGATTCGGTATCTGGTAAGGCTGTCTTTTTGCTGTAACCTCACATGGTAGAAGGGGCAATAGAGTACTCTGGGGACTTTTTTTTTTTTTTTTTGAGACGGAGTCTCGCTCTGTTGCCCAGGCTGGAGTGCAGTGGCGTGATCTCGGCTCACTGCAAGCTCCGCCTCCCAGGTTCACGCCATTCTCCTGCCTCAGCCTCCTGAGTAGCTGGGACTACAGGCGCCCACCACCGCGCCCGGCTAATTTTTTGTATTTTTAGTAGAGACGGGGTTTCACCGTGGTCTCGATCTCCTGACCTTGTGATCCGCCCGCCTCAGCCTCCCAAAGTGCTGGGATTGCAGGCGTGAGCCACCACACCCAGCCTTTTTTTTTTTTTTTTTTTTTTAAGAGATGGAGTCTTGCTATATTGACCAGGCTGATCTAAAACCCCTGGCCTCCAGGGATCCTCCTGCCTTGGCTGCCCCAAATGCTGGAATTAAAGGCATGAGCCACCACATGGGGATGGCGCTGCCTTTTTTTTTTTTCTTTTCTCTTTGCTTTTTTTTAAAGACAGTTTTGCTCTCGTTGCCCAGGCTGGAGTGCAATGGTGTGATCTTGGCCCACTGCAACCTGTGCCTCTTGGGTTCAAGCATTTCTCCTGTCTTAGCCTCCTAAGTAGCTGGGACTACAGGCACACACCACCACACCCAGGTAATTTTTATATTTTTAGTTAAGATGGTGTTTCACCATATTGGCCAGGCTGGTCTCGAACTCCTGACCTCATGATCTGCCTGCCTCAGCCTCCCAAAGTGCTGGGATTACAGGCATGAGCCACCACGCCCAGCCGGGGCTTCCTTATAAGGGCAATACTGTTTGTGAGGGCTCTACACTTATGACATAATTACCTTCCAAAGACCTCACCTTCAAATACCATCACACTAGGGGTTAGGTTTCAGTATGAATTTGGAGGTGGGGGGTTGACAGAAATGTTTATAGCAGTACTCATCCCTGTTTTGAAAATGAGAAATGCAGACAAATTATATAATTTGTTCAAAGTCACATGGTTGGTAAGTGGCAGAGCTGGGATTTGAACCCAGGCATTCTGGCTCCAGCATCCGTGCTTTTAGTCAGGGTGGCTGCTGCTTTGGAGCAGCGCTCCCTGCGAGGCCTTGGCACATAAGACCCTCTTAATATATGAAAAGTCCCATTCCTTCCACATGGCTTACAAAAGCCGTGGCAAGTAGGAATGACAGGCCAAGGGTGGGGCTTTATTCCATTGATGATTGAAAGCTACTGAAATGCATCATGGGCACACAGTAGGTGCTTAATAGTTGTTGATTTCTATGAGCTGGGAGTGAGAAGGATACCATGCTCCGTGGACTGAGTGGACTGGAGTAGGGAAAAGACCAATTTTTGCTCACTGCAGCTTGAATGTAGACAGATACTTTTTTTTTTTTTTTTAAGCCAACCATACAAAGCCTGTAAATAGGTAGACATTTTATTTATTTATTTATTTTATTTGTGTATATATATTTTTTAACAGACAGAACTTTGCTCTTGTTGCCCAGGCTGGAGTGCAATGGCGCGATTTTGGCTCACTGCAACCTCTGCCTCCCGGGCTCAAGCGATTCTCCTGCCTCAGCTTCCTGAGTAGCTGGGATTACAGGCACCTGTAACCATGTCTGGCTAATTTTTTGTATTTTTAGTAGAGATAGGGTTTCACCATGTTGACCATGGCAGGTCTCGAACTCCTGACCTCAGGTGATCTGCCTGTCTCGGCCTCCCAAATTGCTGGGATTACAGGCGTGAACCACTGCACCCAGCCTATTTATTTTTTTTGAGACAGAGTTTCACTCCTGTTGTCCAGGCTAGAGTGCAATGGCACAGTCTCAGCTCACTGCAGCCTCCACCTCCCAGGTTCAAGTGAGTCTCCTGCCTCAGCCTCCCAGGTAGCTGGGATTACAGGCTCCCGCCTCCATGCCTGGCTAATTTTTGTATTTTTAGTAGAGATGGGGCTTCATAATGTTGGCCAGGCTGGTCTCAAACGCCTGACCTCAGGTGATCCGCCTGCCTCAGCCTCCCAAATTGCTGGGATTACAGGCATGAGCCACTGCACCCGACCAAAATGACATGCATTTGTCATCTCAGCTTCTGTGGTCAGGAATCTGGTGCAGCTCAGCTGGGTCACAGCCCTCTCACAGGCTGCAGTCAAGGTGTCAGCTGAGGCCACACTGTCATCTTAAGGCCCAGCAGGAAAGGGTTTGCTTCCAAGCTCACTCACGTGGTTGCGGGTGTGATTCTGTTCCTCGTGGCTGTTGGACAGAGGTCACCCTCATTTTCTTTCCACATAGGCCTCTGTGTAGTTCACATCTTTGCAGTTGCTTCCTTGAAGCCAGCAAATGTGATTGTGGCAAGACAGCAGTCGTAGTTTTAATTCCAGAAACGATCCCATCCCTTGGCTGGGTCTTGTGAGTAGAAGTCACAAGTCCTGTCCACACTAAGTGGAGGGTGTGGATAGCAGGAGGCAAGGATCGTTGAGGGCCATCTTAGAAGGCTGGGTGCAGTGGCTCACGCCTGTAATCCCAGCACTTTGGGAGGCTGAGGTGGGCAGATCATGGGTCAACAGATGGAGACCAGCCTGGCCAACAGGGTGAAACCCTGTCTCTACTAAAAATACGAAAATTAGCTGGGCATGGTGGCGTCAGCTTGTAGTCCCAGCTACTTGGGAGGCTGAGGAAGGAGAATCACTTGAACCCAGGAGGCAGAGGTTGCAGTGAGCCGAGATCATGCCACTGCACTCCAACCTGGCAACAAAGCAAGACTCCATGTCAAAACAAAAGAAGTCTACCTGTGTATTAGCTTGCTAGGGCTGCTGTAACAAGTGACCACACACTGGGTGGTTTAAACCACCTGAATGTATTCTCTCCCAGTTCTAGAGGCTGGAAGTCTGAAATCAAGATGCCAGTAGGGCCATGCTCCTTCCAGAGGGTCTAGGCCAGAATCCTTGCCACTTCCAGCTTCTGGTAGCCCCAAGCATTCCTTGGTTGTTGGGAACAAGCCCCCCAAAATTTGGCCATAAACTGGCCCCAAAACTGGCCATAAACAAAATCTCTGCAGCACTGTGACATGTTTATAATGGCCATAACGCCCACGCTGGAAGGTTGTGGGTTTATGGGAATGAGGGCGAGGAACACCTGGCCCGCCTAGGGCGGAAAACCGCTTAAAGGCATTCTTAAGCCACAAACAATAGCACGAGCAATCTGTGCCTTAAGGACATGCTCCTGCTGCAGTTAACTAGCCCAACCTATTCCTTTAATTCGCCCCATCTCTTCATTTCCCGTAAGGGATACTTTTAGTTAATTTAATATCTGTAGAAACAATGCTAATGACTGGCTTGCTGTTAATAAATATGTGGGCAAATCTCTGGGGCTGTCAGCTCTGAAGGCTGAGACCCCTGATTTCCCACTTCACAACTCTGTATTTCTGTGTGTGTGTCTTTAATTCCTCTAGCACCACTGGGTTAGGGTCTCCCTGACTGAGCTGGTCTCGGCACGTAGTGTGTGGCAGCGTCACTCCAATCTCTGCCTTCTCCCTGTGTTTCCATGTGTGTCCTCTCCTTTCCTTATTAGGATGCCCATCATTGGATTTAGGCCCCACGCTAAATCCAGGAGGATATTCTCTGCAAATGTCCTATTTCCAAATAAGGTCACATTCACAGGTATTGGGGATTAAGACTTGAACATACTTCTTTGGGAGACAATTCACCCACTATGTCTACCTGCTACAAGGCCCATCAGTAAGAGATGGATTATATAAATTTAGGCACATCTGGTGGAATACTAGATCTCTGGGGAAAACAATGAAAAAGAAGCTCTTTATATATTGATAAGGAATAAGGGATGGTCCCTAAACTATCAAGGACAGGTAGCAAGGTACAGAACAAAGTGTATATATAATATGTTCTGTTTTGCATTAAAGAAAAGGGAAGAGAGGCCAGGTGTGGTGGCACACGCCTGTAGTCCTAGCTACTAGGGAGGCTGAGGCTGAGGCAGGAGAATCACTTGAACCTGGGAGGTGGAGGTTGCAGTGAGCTTAGATTGTGCCACTGCACTCCAGCAAGGGTGACATGTAGTGAGACCCCCTGAAACAATTGCTACGGAATAAAAGATGAAATGCTCCTGATTATTGTAAATACAAAATTGCATGCAGTTCGTGTAAAGACAATGCCGGGTTGGACTGCCAGAATGAGACAACAGCACATGATGTGCTTCTCCCTGCAGAGAGCCTGTGAATGGAGGTGCAGTCAGGGAGGTTTCACATCACCAAGATTCCTATCCCAGAAAAGCAGGTGTTCATAGCTCTGGGAATGGAATGTGACCCTTGTGGAGAGCCTATAAATGGACACACGAGGGGCACCTGTTCATATGGATAAGCTAGGGTTATAAATGCCCTCATCTTGCCACTGCTCTTCTAGGCCTCTTAGGGTTAAGGCATACTCCCTTCTGAGAATTTCTGGTCTAACCGGTTGTCTAGCTTCACGTCCTGTTTCTATGGATTGTTTGTAACCAGCTTTTGCTGCAACTGTTACTGCTGATTAATATCTTGCTAATCATAGGTTATGGAAAGACTGTTTCTGTCTTAAGGTTCTCTTAGAAATTACTGATGCACACACTATACTGTAAATTATTATCTCTGTATACTGTACTTCTGCATATAGATGTTATGTTAAAGAATTACTTCATCCCCATGTGACCATCTCACCTCATAATCAAATGACCCTCAATCCCTCACTAACCTACCCCTGCCCTCACTAAACTTAATAATAAATGCTGGTATATCCAGTACATTGGCGGCATCATGGGATCAGAAGGTGGTGACCTCCCTGTTCCCAGCTTTCACTATCTTGTGTATGTCTATTATTTCTTGACCTGCCCATTCATCTGGGAACAAGGAAAGAGCCCCGTTGCATTGTGGGCTGCTGGCCAGATCCCACAATTGTGACAGAGCAAGACTCTATCTCAAAAATAAATAAATAAATAAATAAATTAATTAATTTAAAAAAAAGGCCAGGAGCGGAGGTCATGCCTGTAATCCCAGCACTTTGGGAGGCTGGGCAGGCAATCACCTGAGGTCAGGAGTTCTAGACCAGCCTGGCCAACATGGTGAAACCTCGTCTCTACTAAAAATACAAAAATTAGCCAGGCATGATGGCAGACACCTGTAATCCCAGCTATTTGGGAGGCTGAGGCAGGAGAATCACTTGAACTTGGGAGGTGGAGGTTGCAGTAAGACAAGATCATGCCATTGCACTCCAGCCTGGGTGATAAGAGCAAGACTCTAAAATATCCCTGAAAGGATTCATAGGCAACAGCATCCCCCAGATTTCCTAGAGGGTGAGACTGGGAGACAGGAATGGAAGAAATGCCTATTTTAACTTTATAACTTTCTGTACTATTTGAATTTTTTTTTTTTTTTTTTTTTAAATAGAGACGGGGCTCTCTCTTTTTTGCCCAGGCTGGTCTCGAACTCCAGGACTCATGCCTGGCCCTATTTGAATTTTGAACCATGTAAATGTACCATCTTTTCAGAGAAAAATACAATCTGGCTGGGCATAGTGGCTCACACCTGTGATCCCAGCATTTGGGAGGCTGGGGTGGGTGGATTGCTTGAGCCCAGGGGTTCAAGACCAGCCTGGCCAACATGGTGAAACCTCGTCTCTACTAAAAATACAAAAATTAGCCAGGCATGATGGCAGACACCTGTAATCCCAGCTATTTGGGAGGCTGAGGCAGGAGAATCACTTGAACTTGGGAGGTGGAGGTTGCAGTAAGACAAGATCATGCCATTGCACTCCAGCCTGGGTGATAAGAGCAAGACTCTAAAATATCCCTGAAAGGATTCATAGGCAACAGCATCCCCCAGATTTCCTAGAGGGTGAGACTGGGAGACAGGAATGGAAGAAATGCCTATTTTAACTTTATAACTTTCTGTACTATTTGAATTTTTTTTTTTTTTTTTTTAAATAGAGACGGGGCTCTCTCTTTTTTGCCCAGGCTGGTCTCGAACTCCAGGACTCATGCCTGGCCCTATTTGAATTTTGAACCATGTAAATGTACCATCTTTTCAGAGAAAAATACAATCTGGCTGGGCATAGTGGCTCACACCTGTGATCCCAGCATTTGGGAGGCTGGGGTGGGTGGATTGCTTGAGCCCAGGGGTTCAAGACCAGCCTGGCCAACATGACAAAACTCCATCTCTACCAAAAAAGTGCAAAAGTGATCCGAACGTGGTGACACTTGCCTGTAGTTCCAGCTCTTTGAAAGGCTGAGGTAGGAGGAGCGCTTGAACTGGGGAGAACTGATTGCTCTATCACATGTGAACAGTAGAATCAGCCTCATGGTGATCTTTGCCATTGTTTGTGAAATCAGCATTTCTTCCTCAGTTTGTGCATGGTTTATTTAACCCTTTTCAATATGTTTTTGAAATGAGGTGGGTTTCATGGTTTTAGGATTACAAATGATGCTGCAATCTCTACCATACTTGTACACATATCTTTGGACACTCCTGCAGATATTTCTATAGTGTAGAGAACAGGATGTGGCATTTTTAATTACAGCATTTATTTAATGCTTCTAATTTGAGTACATTCTGCAAATTTATCTTCCATGGGAACGGTAACAGATCATATTCCAATTTGTTTCCCAGTTCTATCAATGTGTACAACAGAAGGAATCCAATACCAGATGAAAATCCAGATCTACACGAGGAAATGAAGAACACCAGAAATGGGTATTTTCTTATTTTGTAAATTTCTTTTGTAAAAATTTGACCATTTAAACAAAAGCAATTAACAATGGGTTGTGGGGTTTATAACATGCGTAAAAGCAAAGTACATGTCAGCAATAGCGTCAAGGCCAGAAGGCGAGGTTTAACATCACTTGAAGGTTGAGATCAGTTAAAAACGTAGCTATAAGCCCTAAGGCAATTACTAAAATAACAAAAGAAAGAGTTAAAGCCAATAAGCCAACAGAGGAGAAAGAATGAAATGACATAAAAACCATGTGAACACTGATAGAGTAATTGCTCTTCCTATAGTAATTGCACCTCTATCCTACAGAAATACTTACACCAGTGGCTGAAAATGCCCCTACAGGAATGACTAGAGCATTATATGTAATTGTAATATCACAGAACCAATTTAACTTCAAAAGCGTATGGAAAGGGCTACATGAATGACAGTTAAAAACCAAAAAAAGAGAGAGAGAGGGCCAGGTGCAGTGGCTCAAGCCTGTAATCCTAGCACTTTGGGAGGCCGAGGCGGGTGGATCACGAGGTCAGGAGATCAAGAGTCATCCTGGCCAACATGGTGAAACCCTGTCTCTACTAAAAATACAAAAATTAGCTGGGCGTGGTGGAGCGTGCCTATAATCCCAGCTACTCGGGAGGCTGAGGCAGGAGACTCGCTTGAACCAGAGAGTCGGAGGTTGCAATGAGTCAATATCGTGCCAATGTACGCCAGCCTGGTGACAGAGCGGGACTCCGTCACCAAAGAGAGAGACACAGAGAGAGCGAGATGGAGAGATCCCAGAACAGAATCCTAGCGGACCTTGATTTACGTCCTCATATGGTACGGTAGACACCGAGGAGAGGAGGGTAAAGTTGGTCTGGCTCTTCTTTTCTATGAGAGCGTGTGCTGGATGGAAGAAAGTTGCCAGCGGTTTAAGAATTTTTAAAATGAAAAAAACACTTCATAGAACGGACTCGAACCAGCCAATTCCAGACGTGGAAGCAAGCACACCACCCGACTGAGACACACGGACAGTCAACCCCCCCTCCCACATCACCATGCAGAGCAAGCGCCCATCCAACGCTAGGCGGGGCCACCGCCTTTTGTAGAACAATTGTGCAGGCTCCAAAACCTCGGAAAACAGGAGAGACGCATCTTGCCGGCTACGGTGGAAACCCGTGCATTGGGTGATTCCGAAGCTAGAGGGGCAGCCGAATGGCCTTCGCCCCGTCCTGCCCCGCGTCCACTGTAAGCTCAGCGGGGAGCCGGAGCCAGGGAGGTGAAGTGCACAGACCGGGCAGAGGCGGCGGGCAGAACCGACGGGGTGAGAAGGCGTGGTGGCTGCCGGGCGGGAGCCGCTGCTGAAAGGCGGCCTGGGTTGTCGGGTGGGTGACTGTCGGTGGAATCTTCAGTGGACAGTGGTTTGGAAGAAAGGCGAGGGGAGAGCAGAGGGGAAGGTGGTGACCCTGAGCGTCCGGCCAATGGAGAGGAGGCTGTGCTGTCCCTCCGTTCCCTTTACCTGGCGGGGTACAGACCGTGGTTAGGAAAGGGGTTCTCCCTGGACGAGGCTAGTCCACCGCACTTCGGCTGCGCTGCCCCCTGCAGTTTCCCCACAGGCAGGGCCCTCCTCTGCGGTGGCTTTCGCGCTACCGGGCGGCTGGGTTCGCGCACTCTCCTCACCTGCCTTGGCTCAACGCCCACGCGGATATCTCCGCCAGAGACTCTTCCCGCCCTCCTAGGCATCTTGAGTGTGCTTCCTTGGTGTTCTCACTGAAGCTCACGAACAGACAGACGTGAGCTCTCTTTTACACGCTGAATTTGACTATAGCAAAAAAGCACTGAACAAGACCTTGGGTCTCCTTCGGGACTCCCCAACTCCCGCCTGCAACCGCGCTCTTGGCTGGCGGGCAGGCAGCGTCCACCGAGAGCGTGGAACAGCCGCCGCCGCAGCCCCGGCAGGCTGGCGGGCAGACACTAGCAGGAGAAAGGACACCAGGCCTGCGTGGTAGGAAAGCATGGGAGACGTCGCTTTCCCAACGGGCAAGAAGGTCTCCCTACAGTCTTTGAGGACAAGATGGATGGAGGCACCCCTTCCAGGAACAAGGCGGCTGCTGCTGAGGCCTGGCTCCGCACCGAAGCTCCTGGGTCCCGCGGGCCCTATCCCTACCCGCTATAGCCAGAGCTGCTTCACACATCTCAGCTGGCTTCCTCTTCCGCCTCTGCCTCCTCTTCCTCCCCAGCGGTCCTTGGGACAGCAAGGCCCCCAGCCCGTGGGAAAGACCTAGCCTTCTCTCCAGCACTTGCAGAGGGGGGTGGATGCACGTCTCAACTCCAGGAGGACAGAGACCCTGAGGCGGGAGGGGACCGCTTCCCTTGCTGCTTCTCTTGGCACAGCCGGTCCAGGGGGCTGGCTCAGGGCCCAGGACTCCTCGCTCCTCCTGGAGGGCCTGGGTCGCGTGGCCCGGGAGCTGGTCACATGGGCATCTCCGGCACTGCTCCTCAGGGAACCGGAGGCAACATCCTGCAGGGCCCACTCTTACCCGTGAGAGACAGTTGGGAAATGCTCCTGAAGAATGCGGAGCTCTGCGCGTTTGACCACTTAGGGGTGAAGCTTCCGTCCGCCCATCCTTCCTCCGGAGGGTCTTGGGGAGAAGAGAAATGCTCGAGGACGATGCGCTTTGCAGCGTCTCAACCGAGACCAGAGGAAAGCAGGGCCGTCTTCCTGGAAGAAGGCAGCGGGAGGCCTGCGGTCGCAGGGCGGCTTGCGGAGCAGGAGCGCCCTCTCTCCGCCGAGCTATCCCGCGCCTTCCAGCATCCCACCTGGCGGACTCCTCTTCCTCTCTCTTCTCCTACTGCGGGTCTTCTATCCTCGTGTTCCTTGAATGCCTATCTTCCTTTTGTGCCTCGGAACCTCTCACGCCCGCCACAAGTTACTCTTTGCCTTGGTTGTTCTGAACTTGAAATAAGGTCATGCAGGTAAAAGTGCCATAAATGCTCAATAATTGTCATCTGTGATTATTTTCATCGGTAACATCTGAATCATCAGTGTTGTCTACTTTTAACAGCTGCGTTTTTCATTGTCCGAATATAGTCACATACATTTGAAAATTTTATAATTATTGAATAATAAATTCATTCTGCTATTTTACAATAAAAAATAATGCTGCAGAGAGCATTCTTACACATATATCTTGGCAGATGTAGGCCAGGGGCTCTTCTTTTATCCGTCCTGTGGCCAACCTATCAATGTATACACCTTTAATGAGATTTTGCCAGCAATCAAAGCCTTCAGGGAAAATGTCCCTAGTCTTTACTACATTGGATCAAGGACTCTGGACGATTGGCACAACGTCCTGGAATAGCTGAAACAGAGACATTATTCTCTGCTCTCCTCTGTTGTCTTTGTCTTTTCACAATGTCTTAATAAAAGTGCTGGCGACAAGAGTGTAACTATGTCAGTGTTCTCCTGCTGTCGCTGTCCTTGCCTGTGTGGGTCTTCTCCCAAACCGGACTTTCCTCCAAAGGCTTCACTGAAAAAGAGGAGGGGGCTGCGGGGGGGGGGGGGGGGGGAGTGGAGAGGGGAGGAGGAAATAAAATGAATAAGGAGGAAGCTTCTCACAGGCCAGGAGAGGGTAAGGAAGGGAGTCAAAGACAGAACTTTCTTCAGCAAACAGTAACAGGAAATCTGGGGATGCTGAGAGTTTTTAAACCCTTTGATCCATCACATAAGTAATCCATGATTTTCTGTTCTACAAATCAGGACTCATACTCCTCGCTCCCTCCCCACCCCCAATCCTAATTCCTGTTTACAAAGAATGTTCAAAAATAAGGAATTCTGTGTAACAGTACCCAGTTTACTCAGGAAATTCTCAGATTACAGAGACATTACAAATAAACAAGTGAAGAGAAGAACCTTGGTGGTTCCAACATAGTATGGCCATTGTTTTATACTCAAAATATAGAAAGACAACTTCAGAATAAGAAAACTTTTGGAATTGAATAAATTAAGTTTATCATTAAAATGCAAAGGAAAAAAACTCTCCAAATGTTGCTGATCTTCTGTTTTAAAGTACTGCTAGACTGGGGAGCCGGAGAGCGGGGAATCCACCAAAGATTTTTGGATGAAAATTAATCACCCCTTGTCTACCATAGTCACACCTCAATGCCCCTCAGACCCAATCCTTCAGAAAGAGTGTCCAAGACGTATAAAGCAAAACCGGAAAAACAGTTCCCAAATTCTGGAGTTCGTTTTCTCTCCTTAAAAATATAAATATCAGGCTAACACCTGTGACACACAATAACAGGGACACAGAATCCCTCCTGGAAGACCGACGGGCCCACGGACGCCGCGGATGCCACGGTGGTTGACGAGGTTAAGTAACTTGGTTCAGGGTGTCTGGGCACATCTCTGCATGAGACTCTGTCTCTGCTGCTCCCCTCATCTCTACGCAGATACCTCCCCACAATCCTCCCTTTTCCTTGGGCCGCCGACGCCTCTCTGAAGAACAAAGAGTCTCCCCGGCCCGCAGCTTCTCTCCTTCGGACCTTTACTTCTTGATCCTCACTCTATAGTGAGATGTCGCCTAATGGAGGGGAATGGAGATGTCTGATGGCCTTTGGGTTACCTAGGGGTTTGCCTGGAGACTAGATGAAAGTAGCAAAGGCTTTATTTGGTTCCCAGTATTCCAGACTGCAGCAACCCACCGGAAACACCCCCACTTTCAAAGACAGACTTTGAGCAAAGGAACTGTAAATTCGAGATTAGATCCAGCACAGAGAATACTCCAGAAGTGGCCCGCCACTCGGGTTAGCTTCCAGCCACCATAATCCAAGGCCCCTAAATGCAGTACAGCCTGTGTAGTATAATATAGAAATGTAACAGCCCTTTGAGCATGAACTTGGAGCATGAAGGGTAAGAAGGCCTGCTTTGGCTGGGAGTCGAACCCGGGTCTCCCGCGTAGGTGTCAAGAACACCACGGTTGAACTACCAATGCCCCACGGGGTGCGGTTTCACTAGATCTAATTTTGAAGAGTCTCTGGAAGGACTTTGAAGCGGTGTTTCTAAAATAGGTTTGTATAGGACTCTTGAGTAGACACAGCGAGCAAACAGGATACCCAGAGCAAAGCCTTGCATAGGAGACATATGTCAGGCAACATTATGAAGTTATTTATAATGCATTTAAATCAACATACCAGATTTGAAAGAGCCTAATTGTGAAACAGGCTCTATACAACTAGATAACAGACCTCTATAGAAATACACAGGAAGTTCATCCAGGCCTTTGCCTGTGGTCCCAGATTCAGTGAAAACCTCTGGAAATTTCATTTCCTCAATGATGGTGTAATCTTTTTGCCAACCCATGCCTTGGTGCTTCCCAAACCCTTTCCTCTCAACCTTGAGACAATCATGAATTCTTTCCCTAAACAGGCTTTCAAAGACCAGGATCTGGAGATTTAGGGACGCATCCAGGTTACTCTGGAAGGTCTGCGGCATGATCGAGCTTCTCTTCATCTACACCTCTTTTGAGTCATGTGAAAAAGCCAAATATCTTGCTTCTAAACCCATATGTTTTTACCAAACCTACAAAAGTGGGAGTGAGTGAAAATTCACTCCAATATTTCTTTTCTTAACCACACTCTCTTTGGCCACTCCAGGAGTCATGTCCAGATGCATCTTTTGAGTCTCTAGAAAAGTCCAAGGATCAAAATGACTGTCTTCCAAGCTTTTAGGTCTTACAGAGATCTACACAAGAGAGGAAGTGAAAATTTCACTCCAAGCCAAGATTTCTTCCCTTGGCAAACAACAGAAGGTTTAGGACAAGCCTTTGCTTTAAGTGCATGTTGCTTTGTTGGCAGACATCTGTGTAAGCCTATTATAGAACATTCCCACCTCCATCCCCCGCCCCTTCATGCCTGCCCATAACACTAGAGTTGTTTTTTTGTTTTGTTTTGTTTGTTTGTTTTTACACCCATGAGAGGTTATAGCACATGGAACATTGATGGTTCAGTAATAGAACTGTCAACACCCACGCTGGAGACCAGGGTTCAACTTACAGGGTGAATGCATCTCATGTCTGAATCTCCTCTAGCCCCCTTCCCCTTTCTTTCCTCCCTCCCAAGCTTACATACCTTTGTTACTGGCTGGTGTTGTGAAGTCCCAGGTTCTTGGTATCTTAAAGAATTGGACATGACACACACAGCAAAGCAGCAAAAGACTCATTAAGCACAGTAACACTCTCAGAGAGGGGAGGATGGGCTGATCTCTGCAAAATGAGATCAGCGTAAGTTTGGTGAACTTTGGGCTTTGGGTCTTTTTACACTTTTTTTTTCTCCTTTTCCTGGGGCTGCCTAATCTCTACCCAGCATGTGCCCTCTGATTGATAGGTGGGTTGCTTAGTTACTTTGGCCCCTGTGAGCTTCCACATTGCCTCCATCCCATAGTTTTAAGTACATCCATTATATGCAGTGTATATGCATTAGCTTTAATGAGATGATTATCATCTGGGGTCATTTTAAAGCTAATTTTTCTCTCTCATACACATGCCTATCTCTGAGGAGCTGCCTCTTACTGGTTTGCTCTGGATCTTGCCAGCCATAAGCTTTTTAGTCACTACTCTTATCTCACTTTTGTTTTCGCTGTTCAACTTCTGCTTATTTTGTTTCATGCTCACCCACTTCTTTATCCTGCTTCTGCTCCTACTCATTTTGACCTTTATTCAATTCCCAGTTCCCTCTGCTATTCTCCTGCCTCACCTTGACTCCTTGTTGCTTTGCCTGCTGCACCTGAATTTACTGCAAATAAAACCTCTGAGGAGGATGCTGCTGCCCCCTGCACCCTGCATCCTCCGTCTTCTACTCCACGTGTGGAGTTCCAGGGTATGAGCAGTAGAGTAGCAGGAGCTGGAGCAGAGGTGGTGTTGGGTGAAACTCACACAGTGAAATTTCACTTATGCAAATGATCAAGCACTTGGTAGAAGTTTCTTTGGTTAGAATGAGCTATTTTGGTGAGATGTTAAAGTGTAAGCTCTTTCAGCCAATAAATTGATGTGCTCAGGGAGACTGAAAGAAAGGGGTAAACCAGAATTAGTGCTGCAGGGTCAGAGCTAATGACACAAGCTTCTCTCCTCAGGCCTATTCATTTGAGATGCATCTCAGGCAGTTAAGCACAGCAGTGCTAAGTTAGTACCAATTATACACATACACACACATATAAATATATAAAAGCATATAATATAAATATTACATATGTAAATATAAATTGTACCAATAAAATCAACATCAAGCTTGTTTTTAATCATTTACTCAAAATACATTGAACAGCTACTGTGCAAAGTGTTGGGACTGCTTAGAAACTTAAGACAAAAATATTGAGCCTGTAGTCCCAGGTGAAGCCTAGGCAGGTGGATGGCTTGAATTAAGGAATCCAAGTCCAGTCTGGGCAACAGAGTGAGACTCAGTCTTTTTCTTTTTTTTTTCTGGGATGGAGTCTCACTCTGTCGCCCAGGCTGGAGTGCAATGGCACAATTTTGGCTCACTGCAACCTCCACCTCCCAGGTTTGAGCGATTCTCCTGCCTTAGCCTCCCGAGTAACTGGGATTACAGGCACGTGCCACCACACCTGGCTAATTTTGTATTTTTAGTAGAGATGGGGTGTCACCATGTTGGCCAGGCTGGTCTCAACCTCCTGACCTCAAGTGATCCACCCACCTTGGCCTCCCAAAGTGTTGGGATTACAGACGTGAGCCACCATGCTCGGCTGAGACTCAGTCTTTAAAGTAATGAAATAAAAACATAAACCTCAAACAAACAAAAAGACAAACTATGATTTCAATCATTGTGAAGCTGTTGATCTAGTAGATGAGATGTATATATATACACACATATAGATGTATATATATATCAAAAATACTATAATTTCAGAGAAGTGCTATAGGGTCTAATGTTTAACAACTTCTGGCATTTGACTGATGGTGTTTAAAGCTCTTCCACCATTTTCCAGGGGTATAAATCGAGGCAAGTTATTTGGTATTTACTACATTTTGGCTTCTTCATATGCAAGGGGATTATGGTAATAATACCTACCCCTTGAGGAAGGTATGAGGACTAAACAAAATCGAGTATGTATAGCCTTGGCCGATACCCATAGACATTGAGTACTCAACTAGGGGTTAGCCAGTAGATTTTAAATTTGTATTTATTCTTATAGTTTTTAAGGTAAAAATTTACATTCATTGAAGTGTTAACTGTATGTTTTTTGACAAATGAATACACTTATATAATTCATATCCCTATAAAGACAGAGACCATTTTTACCACGCAGAAATTTCTCTCATGTACCTTCCCAGTCAATCCCCTGCCAGAGGGAACCACTGTTATGATTTTTTCACCACAGATTAATTTTCCCCTTTCTAGAATTTCAAATAAATGGGAAGGTATGTGCTCTTTTCTGTCATTTATCTTCACAGACTTTAAAATAAAAAAGTTACAATTTTAAACCTTTTGGGCATGTAGTAAAAATCTCCTTCCCACCAGTAGCCACCAGTCACCAGTCTTCATTTCTCTCTCTCTCTTTTTTGTTTTGTTTTGTTTTGTTTTTTCGAGACAAGATCTTGCTCTGTTGTCCAGGCTGGAGTGCAGTGGCCTGATCATGGCTCACTGCAGCCTCACCCTTCTGGGCTCAAGCAGTCTTCCCACCTCAGCCTCCCAAATAGCTGGGACTACAGGTGCCCACCACCATACCCGGCTAATTTTGCTTGTATCTTGTGTAGAGACAGGGTCTCACCAAGTTGCCCAGGCTAGTCTCAAACTCCTGGGCTCAAATGATCTGTGGGCCTTGGCCTCCCAAAGTGCTTGGATTACAGCCATGAGCCATTGTGCCTGACTCGGTCTTCCTCTCTTGAAGCAACCAATGTTATTAGTTTTATGTGGGCCATCCCATGGCTTATCATTATTAATCAAGTGTTTGTACAAGGCTCTTTGAGAACTCAGTTTTAAAGGTTACCCAAAGCATACTGTGACAACTCAGCCTAAAACGATATAAAATCAGTTTTAATATAATTGAAGTTTCTACATTCTGACTCCAAATGTCAGACTGTGACATTTTACCTTTCTCTGACTTTATGCCAAATTTACTTCAACTTCTAGTGCCTATCATTCTCATTTATGAACAAATATGTATTTAACAAATGTGGAAATACAAATCATGAGCCAAACAAAACCAAATCCCTGGGCTTACGTAGCTGATAGTAAAAAATTCACCAAAATAACCACCCGATTACAGTTTCATGCAATGTGAGAGGAGTAATGCACCACCATAGGGAGGTCAGAAGGTGCCTTTCAGAGGTGGAGACTACAGCTGTTCTCAGAAGGATGGGGGTTAGAAGAACCTTCCCAGCACAGAGCAAAGCATGAGAAAAAGCTCTGTGGAGGCCAGGAAGCTGCTAAATAGGGAATAAAAGAGACCAGTTTGTCTGGAGCAGAGAGAGGAGAATGGAATTCAGGGCTTGGTTAGTAGGTTTCGTCTAAGAGAATGGGAAGGCGTTTAAGTGGTTTAGGCTGGGAAGTGACAGGGTCACATTATATTTTGAAAACCACTCTGCCAGTTGTGTTGAGATTAGAGAGGCGATAAAGGGGATATGGGTAAACCACAAGAAGACTAGGTCAGTAGTCCCTCCTCCCCACTCCCCAGGTGAAGGTCGCCTGGACTAGGGTGCTGATGGAAGAGACAGAAGAGGACACATTCAAGGAAAATTTGGAAAGTAAAAACCAGTAGGACTTGCTGATGGATGGAATATAGGAGGGGAGAGGTAGATGATCAGGGATGTATCTTTGTTTGCTTATACACGATAGATTCAGTTGCAATGAAATTGTTAATTGAAATTGATTTTAAATAATGGCATGACCTAAAGTTATGCAAACATTTTTCTTAGATAAAATATCAAGTTTTCAAAGTTTTTAGCTGGGTGGACGGCATGGCTTTACTTCCTATTTCTTGGTATTTCCTAACCTTGTTGAAAAAAAAGGTTTTCTTTTTCTCAAAGGTTTATTTCAGTGGGAGCCCATCTGCAAAATCTGTTATAAATTTAAATTAGAAAATAACTACAAGTGCCATTGACACGTTGGATTTTTTTTCTGCGAGTGACCTAAGGCCACCTGTCGGGGGAGCTGGGGGCTGCCTTCTGAAGCCTGCGCGTCTCCACCGCGTGCCCGGGCCTGGAAGTCAGACTCCGGGGCGGTGCGGCAGCGCCAGGCCTGCAGTGCTAAGCGCGGGGTCGCTCGGGGCCCCGAGGGGGTGTGTCTCCTGCCTCTTTAACCTGGCAGGGGCGGTTCAAGTGGCCGGGAAAATCAGCGATTTGCAGAGTGGAGGGCTGGTGTTTTGAAAGAGAGGCGGAGGGGAGAGAGGGATTTCCCCATCCCCGCTGCACTGGGTCCATCCCCTCGGTTACTCCTTTTCTCCGCCCGCGAGGCCCCTAACCTGCTGGAACCGTTATGCAGTAGAGGCGGCCCGGTCCCTTTAAGACCCCGCCGCGCCTGCGCCTTGGGTTCTCCTGACTCCGCCGAGCCTGATCCTGAGGAGCCAGTCGCGGGCTGGCGCGGGCGCGGGGCTGGCTGGCGGTTGAGACCGCGGCGGTACTGGGAGTGGTTGGTGAGGGTCGCGAGGCTGCCTGAGCTTCTGAGTGAGCATGGCGCTTTTGGAACGCGGGACTGGCGACCTGCTGCGCCAGGAGCTGGGCCGAGGCGCGGCGGCGCGGCTGCCGGCTGCCCTCTGGATGGGAAGTTACCGCGAAGTCCAACCCAGCCTTTCCGAGGTGAGGACGCCCCGGCTGGGCGGGCGGTGAATCCGGGACTCGCGGGCGCACAGCTGGATTGAGGCGCGGCCGTGGCAAGTTTTGTAGCGCGAGGGGTGGTGGGTGTGGGGGGTGCACGGCCGGGGCCTGAGTTCCCTGAGCTCGATTCTTCCCCTGCTGCTGCCGCCCGCAGCCCACCTCTGGTGCGCGCTGGGGAAGAAAGTCGCTGGCGGGTGTTCTGTGGCATCGCAGGCACTGGAGGGACGGAGCAGCTTCCCGGGCACGTCCTCCTATATCCTGTAGAGGACACTGACCCCGGACCCCACCTTCGAGTCCAGAAATCGGTTCCCTCTGCTTGCAAAGTTGGAGTCTTTATTGGCCTCCGGGATTCTGCTCCTGGCGGTGTCTCCAGGCTGGCGATGGGCAAGCCAGGTGTGCCAGGTCCAGGATGCACATGAGGAGCGTTTGTGGCCATCACCGAATCACCTCATGATTCATGACTAGCGGGGCAAGCCTCAAATTAACCGCAGGATTTCCGGTAGGATGGACTGTGGGGTTGGTGTTTGCACTGCAAAGAGTTGCTGTGATTTCCCTGTGTCTGTCTGTCTGTCTGTCTTTCTGGCTTCTTAGATCATCTCATTTGGCTTCCTTTCACTGAAGAGTTAACCAGGACGTTTGACATGGTTTCCTCGCTTTCCTCCTGTCTTTTGCTGCTAGAGCTGCTTTGGAAAAGAAGTCTTTTCTCAAGTGGTATCTTTTCTTTGGGTTACAGTGTTCATCCTTTCTTTGCCGAAAGAATGAATCCCAGTGCTTCACGAAGTTAAAGAAAGATCTGCTGGTAGTGTTTAATGTTTGTTCGGAGCTGATGTGCGTTAGTAGCTTTCTGTTTTTAAATTTTATTAGTAAAATTTCACCAGTGAAGCAGAAGCTATTTTTTTCTATTCTGAAATGCTAGCTTTAAGATTTCTGAGAACTTTGTGTCAAAGAAATCTTTGAAAAGGTACTGAAGTATACAGAAGAAGTTGACTATTTTAAAAGTGCAGGTGGTCCGGGCGCAGTAGAGCACACCGTAATCCCAGCACTTTGGGACGCCAGGGTGGGTAGATCACTTGAGTCCAGGATTTCCAGACCAGCCTGGGCAATGTGGCAAAACCCTGTCTCTACTAAAAATACCAAAGTTAGCCGTGTGTGGTGGTGTGTGCCTGTAGTCCCAGCTACCCGGTAGGCTGAGGTGGGAGGATCACCAGAGCCCGGGAGGCTGAGATTGCAGTGAGCCATGATCATGGCATTGCACTCCCACCTGGATGGCAGAGTGAGACCCTGTCTCAAAAAAAAAAAAAAAAAAAAAAAGTAATTTTTACCGTGACACCACAGTTCAAGAAATAGAACAGTACTAGACTGGGGTATATTTGTAGGAGTGGCATTGTTGGTTTTAGAGGTATATGAATGATAAAACTTTAGTATTACATATTGTTGAACATTTTCCCAAAGTGGTTGTACCATTTGGCAGGGATATTCTGGTTACCCCATGTCCTTGCTGATGCCTGTCAGTTAAAAATTATTTTGCCATTCTAGTAGGGGTGCAGTAATGTATCAGTGTGGTTTAATTGAGATTATCTTTTATTGCCATTTTTATGCCCTCTTTTGTGAAGTGCCTATTAAATCTTTTTATCCACTTTTCATTGACTTGCTTGTTTTTCTGTTGATTTGTAATACTTTATTCTGGATATGCATCCTTTCTAGGATATATATGTATTGCATTTCCCTTTTTTCAATCTGTAACTTGCCTTTTTACTCTTTTAATGGTGTTTTTTCATGAATGGAGATTCTCTAACTTTTTTTTTTTCTTTTTGAGACAGGGTCTCACTCTGTTGCCCAGGCTGGAGTGCAGTGGCACAATCTCAGCTTACCACTACATTGACCTCCCAAGGCTTAGGTGATGCTTCTGCCTCAGCCCAGAAGTAGCTGGGACCTCCAGGGGAGCATCACCACACTCAGCTCTTTTCTGTATTTTTAGTAGAGATGGAGTTTTGCCACGTCGCATAGGCTGGTCTGGAATTCCTAGGCTCACGTGATACACCTGCCTCGGCCTCCCAAAGTGTTGGGATTACTGGCATGAGCCACTGCACCCGGCCTGAGATTCTTAATTTTAATGAAATTATACTTTATCAATCTTTTCCTTGATGGTTACTACTTTTTGTGTCCTGTTTAAGAAATCAACGCCTAACCTAAGAGTATGAACACATTTTTGTGTGTTAACCTTATAACAATTTTATTTTAGTTTTTGCTTTTTTTTTCTTTTCAGACAGAGCCTCACTCTATTGCCCAGGCTAGAGTGTGGTGGCAGCATCTCAGCTCACTGCAACCTCCACCTCCTGGCTCAAGCGATCCTCCCACCTCAGCCTCCTGAGTAGCTGCGACTGTAGGCGTGCGCCACCATGCCTGGCTAATTTTCGTATTTTTTGTAGAGATGGGGATTCAACATGTTTCCCAGGTTGGTCTCGAACTCTTGGGCTCAAGTAATCTGCCTGCTTCAGCCTCCCAGAGTGCTGGGGTTACAGGTGTGAGCCACCCCACTTGGCTATGATCACTGTTTACTACATGGATGTGTCTGCTTGATCCAGCACCATTTATTGAAAAGACCATCCTTTTCCTTCTGCACCGTGTGGCACTTTTTTTCATAAATCGAATGACTGTATTGTCATCTGATTTCTGAAATTAGTGTGGGTCTGTTTGTGTTTCTGGACCAACCTGGGTAACATAGTGAGATCCCATCTCTACAAAAAATAAAAATAATAAATAAATGAATGAAATTAAAAAAATAAGTGCGTAGAGCAGATGGAGTCATAAGTGATAATTTATAAATGATTGTCAATTTCTTGGCTACATACAGGTGCTGGTCATTCAGATGTGTTGGACGTTCAGGCAAAATGTATTAAGTGAATTATATGGTGTTCATAATGATTGCAAGGTGTTCATTGTGACTTGAATGAGATGTTATTTGAGCCTCACAGAGCTACAGTTTTCACTCTTTTATTTATTTATTTGCCTTTTTAAATGTTTACAATCTTCCTGTCAAGGCAGTAACTCTTTCATACTGAATTGTTCTTAGGTGTACTTAGTTCCCAGGAAAGCTTTCTGGATCGCACTGAAATAAGTGTTCAGCCATTGAAAGGACTCATGTGATGTGATGTAAACAGTAGTATTCTACATAATAGTTTGAGGACTACATCGAATAATTTTTTTTTTCTTGAGACAGTGTCTCGCTCTGTCACCTGGGCTGGAGTGCAGTGGTATGATCATGGCTCTCTACAGCCTTGACCTCTCAGGCTGAAGCAGTCCTCCTACCTCAGCCTCCTTAGTAGCTGAGTCTATAGGAATGCACCACTCTACCTGGCTAATTTTCTATTTCTTTGTAGACAGGGTTTTCCTATAGCGCCCAGACTGGTTTCAAACTCCTGGGCTCAAATGATCCTCCCACCTTGGCCTCCCAAAGTGTTGGGATTACAGGCATCAGCCATCAAACCTGGCCATTTTGGTTTTAATAATTTTTACATTTTTGTAATTTAAAAGATTTACTAAAATCTCTTACAGCTATATTTATGAATATAATATTCATTGTTGTTATGATTATTTTGTTTGTCTTTAATCTTATTTTCAATATTAGCTCCTGGAAATTAGGGATTTTGTCTCTTTTATTCACCACAATATTCTCAGTACTTGACGTTGCCTGGCATGAAACAGATAATGAATAAATATTTGTTAAATGAGTGAATGAATGAACATACTAATACCATATTCAGCAATCTCCAAGTATCACAGTTTTCACCATCTAACAAATAAAATAGCTTGTATAGAACAGAGTCACAGTCAACCTGCCATAAAAGGAAACGTCAATAAAAAATAAAGCTTTGTGTGGGTAGCTGCTAAGATTTTGGGGCTTTTGTTACTGTAGCATAACCTAGCGAAAGCTCAGTGAGACAGCATATAGAATATATGTGTACAGATAGACCAGATAGAGCAGTAGATGAGATTCCAAAGATAGTTCAGTAAGCATTAACTAACTACACCCACACTCTCTTAATTCCCTAACAGTAATAATCGAATTCTCGTTCACTAAGATGTGCCTGAAATATTACTTACTTTGTGAAAACTTCCCTGGCTACCCAAGTATTTGGTCAGGACTCTTTATTTTTTTTCCCCCCAGGCTGGAGTGCAGTGGTGCCATCATAGCTCACTAACCTCTAACTGAAGTCTCAAGGAATCTTCCTGTCTCAGCCTCCCGAGTAGCTGAGACTACAAGTGTGCACTACCATGCTCGGCTAATTTTTCAGTTTTTATTTTCAGAGATGGGGTCTTACTGTATTGCCCAGTCTGGTCAGGACTGTTGATTACATATGACAGAAACCCAACCAACTCTAGTTCCCCACCACCTTTCAAGCCGCTGTTCCCTGGGTCTTCCCAGTCTCCATAAATGGCAGCTCCATCCTTCAAGTTGCTGAAGCCCCAAATCTCAATGTTAACCTTAATTTCTCTCTTTTATCTCACAGGCAATCTGAAGGCAAATCCTGTTTCGACCCAGGCGAAGGTTCCTGGTGATCCAGGGTCTCACCAGCCGATTGTCCCTTCCTGTCCTCCTGAGGGTGTCTGGAGCTTCAGTGTTGTGTGCTCTTGGCCTCCACGCTGGGGTGCCACCGACTCCCACTGTCCAGGGCTTCCGGTGGACTCTGCGAGGCACTGATGCAGAAACTTCCCCATTCGGTGCACCAAGAGCAGCCTCACACGGTGTGGGCCGACATGAAGAGCTGCCGGATCCAACAGGTGAAAATCCCGAGGCATTGCCGGCTCGATGGGGTCAGAGAGTCCTCTTTCTATTGTGACTCAGATGTGAAGGGAAGATGCCAAGGTCCCTAAACATCGCAGGGCCTTGCCTGGCATGAAACAGATATGAAATAAGTATTTGTTAAATGAATGAACAAATATTCCCAGCGTGTGCTGCCCACGACCTGCAGTGCCGTGGTCAGGTGGAAGTGATTTTACTTCAGGAGAGGACGGTGTTCTCTCCAGGACTTTTCCTCAGTAGCTAGATCTGCATCCCTCTCCTCACTCTTCCCCTCTCACCCCCCATTGTCTGCCCCCTTTTCTCTCTGTTTCCACCCTGCTGTCCCCTTTCACCTGCTTTCTCTTCTTCAGCTTTCGTGGCTCATCTCCTCCCTGTCCCCCTGCATCCCCCAGGCTCAGGCCCCTACTCTCTCCTGGATGGGGAGATGTGTCTGGTTTTAGGCGGTGCCCTCTAGATGTGTCCAGGATGGGGAAACATGGCTCAGGTGACAGT
The DNA here is from genome assembly GCF_024542745.1 of Macaca thibetana thibetana. Lineage (NCBI taxonomy): Eukaryota > Metazoa > Chordata > Mammalia > Primates > Cercopithecidae > Macaca > Macaca thibetana. The sequence continues at coordinate 15,384,407 of NC_065578.1, forward strand.
ATAATGGGTTAAAAGAGTGGCCACTTTTGAAGGCCTGTCCCATCTCCCATTCCAGAATCCTGTAGGACTTAGAATTTATGGGCCACAGTGGAATTCTTGGTTCCCCAGGACCTTGTGGTGGATGCCTTCTTTCCCTGTGCTTTCATGGGGTGACTGTTAGGTAGCAGGTCCTGCTCTGGGCTAGAGGCCCCATAAAATAAATCTCAGGCCACTACCCCATGGAACCCAGCACTGCAGGCATTGGGAGGGGGAGAAAGAAAGGGGCATGATTTGTTTGTGTCCTTCTCACGTGGCCGCCCACCAGGTCCTGGGGGAGTGGGAGCAAGTGCAAGGAGATAAGTCCAGTGAGAAAGGTAAATGGATGACATCAGACCCAGGGGCTGAGGCCACTAACTGCAGCCAGGTAACTTCTGGAGTGGATAAGGATCAGTAGGGACGGTCGTGGCCTGGTGTTCTGGGGTCCACTATCTCCTCTCATTCTTGTGGGCAGAACTTATCCAAAGATAAGACTCAGTGCCTCTGGCAATAGTGGGCGAGAGAATGTGTTTCAGAGGAGGAGGAAGGGGTTGTACCCCATGGACAGTATATGGTTTTACAGTAGTGCATCTTTCTCTAGTAACTAGTTAGCATGTTCCTGTTAATGGAAAATATTGGTGGTGTGAGTTCCCCAGTGTTCTCATCTTCATGTAAATTTCTTCCCTCCCTCCCTCCCTCCCTCCCTCCCTCCCTCCCTTCCCTTCCTTCCTTCCCTGCTTCCCTCCAACTCTCTTTCTCTCTCTTTATTCTTTCCCTCCCACCCTCCTTCCCTTCGTCCTTTCCTTCCTCCTTCCCTCCCTCCCTTCTTTCCTTTCTTTCTTTCTGCTTTTCTTTTTCTTTCTTTCTCATGCTCTCTCTTTTTCTTTCCTTTTCATTCTCTCTGCTTTTTTGAGTAGATCACACTGTATTGAAACCTACATTATTTACCAGAATCTCTGGAGCTGCTTCCTGTCTTGCAGGCAGGGAGCTCGTCCAGTAGCCCTTAGCTCCTCCCAGCCCCTCCTTTGATTTGTGGGTTCCACTGGGGCAGCTGCTGAGTCTCAGTGGTTTCTAGTCTTCACCAAGGTCTGCCCACCCAGATGGTTTGTACGTGTCTTTACCACAAACCTGCACTATCTAGATTGCTGAGGCTGCTTCTCCCTAACTGATCTGCTGTTTTCCGGGGCACCCCAGGATTCGAGGTAAATAGCACAGGCCTGGAAATCTCCAACTGCTCTGACTCCAGGTTGGTGCACTTCAATGCCAAGTACTAACCACACAATAACAGGATGCCACCAAAACCTTGATATGCGACTGCTGCATCCTATTTTAAAAAAAAAATTAATAGACATTATTTTTTAGAATGGTTATAGGTTTACAGAAAAATCGAGTGGATAGTACAGAGAGTTCCCCTAGGCTCCCATGTCCTCCAGCACACAATTTCCCCTATAAGTATGTTGTATTAGTGTGGTTCATTCGTTACAATTGATGAACCGCTATTGATACATCATTATCAACTGAAGTCCATAGTTTACATTAGAGTTCATCTGAGTTTCACAGATTATGTGTTTTGGCAATTACATAGTGTCCTAAATCCCCAATACAGCATCATGCAAAATAATTTCACTGCTGAAAATTCCCTGTGCTTCACCATTTCATGCGTCTACCTCTCCACTCCTGACAACCACTCATCATTTTACTACTTCTCTCTTTTTGACTTTCCAAGAATGTCCTAGAGTTGGAATCGTACAGTATGTAGGTTTCCAGACTAACTTCTTTCTAGCATTATGTATTTTAAGTTCCTGCGTGTCTTTTTATGACTTGATAGCTTGCTTTTTAGAATCACTGAATCAGATTTCGTTGTGGGGCTACAACACAGTTTGCTTATCCATTCACTTGGTGAAAGACGTCTTGCGTACTTCCAACTTTTGGCAATTATGAATAAAATTGCTGTAACTACTTATGTGCAGGATTCTGAGTGAACTTAAGTTTTCCAGAGTGACTGTACCCTTTTCATTTCTACTGGCTATGGAGAGTTCTGGTTGCTTTTCATCTTTGACAGCATTGGTGTGTTCACCTTTTTGAATTTTAGCCATTCTAGTAGGTTTACAGTGATATCTCATTTTTGTTTTAATGTGCAATTCCCTAATCCCAAATGATTTTGAGCATCTTTTTCATATGCTTATTTGCCATCTGTGTATCTTATTAATGAGGTGTTCAGATCTTTCACCAATTTTTTCTTTTTTTTTTTGGCTTTGTGTTGTTTAGTTCTCAGAATTCTTCATATATTTTGGAGAGAAGTTTCCTACCAGATTATTTTGTAAATATTTTCTGCCAGTCTGTGACTTGCTTTTTCCATTCTCTTAACAGTGTCTTTCACAGAGCAGAAGTTTTTAATTTTAATGAGATTCAACTTAATTTTTTTTCATTAGTATATTGTGCTTTTGGTTTTGTATCTAAGAAGCCATCATTGAACCCAAGATCCGTGAGATTTTCTCGAATGTTATCTCCTAGGATTCTTAGGGTTTTGCACCTTGTAGCCTTTTGCTAGCTGTGAGGACAAGTGATGGCTCCCTAGCTCTTTCTGCGTTGGAATAGAAACCCAAAAGTTTGTTTAAAGAATTGCTTGTTATAAAAGTCACCCGTTGTCAACACACGACTCAGTGATTTCAGCTGATTTATGGAATTGTGCAGCCATCAGCAGAGTTTCTACTTCAGCACATTTTGTCGCTTCCCCAAATTCCCTTGAACCTCTTTGTAGTCATTTCCTAATCCCTGGTCCCCATGACTGGGTTGGAAGAGAATGAATATTTGGAAAGCAGACTTCATTGTATTTACATTTTCATGTGTTTGGGACTTTATATAGTGGACTATTGTGTTCATTTTGTGACAAGTAGAGAAGAGATTGCATTCTAGGGATGGTTTTTTTGGGAAACATAACAGTAGTCCTGTTTATGGCTCTCCTTGAATTGGTTCATCTGTGTTGGTGACCGGTATTTGCTACCAGACCTTGTCTGGTGAGCACAAGGAAAGGAATTTTAAAAAATCTGCCATTAAAATCGAGATGATACATTTTCATGTAATAATATGTGGAGTTAAGTAATGAACTATCTTTATTTGTTATTTATTTATTTATTTCCTTTTTGAGATGGAGTTTTTCTCTATTCCATGGACTGGAATGCAATGGTGCGATCTCAGCTCACTGCAACCTCCACCTCCTGGGTTCAAGTGATTCTCCTGCCTCAGCCTCCTGAGTAGCTGGGATTAAAGGTGCCTGCCACCACGCTTGGCTAATGTTTGTATTTTTAGTAGAGACAAGGTTCCTCCGTGTTGGCCAGGTTGGCTTCTAACTCTTGACTTCAAGTGATCCACCTGCCTTGGCCTCCCAAAGTGCTAGGATTACAGACATGAGCCACGGCCCGACCTGAACCATTTTTATGCTTTCAGAAATGTGATTGATAACGGTAAAGCCACGCTCCCCATGTGCCTGAAATACCCCTCATTGTCTTCTTCAGGTGGCAAGGGCTCTGGGACAGCCACATAAGAGTGAGGGCAATAGTTTTGCAATAGTTCTTTCATTCATTGATTGGTTGATTGATTTTCTCTCATAGAGGGGTTAGCATCCATGTGTCTGAAATTGAAATTCAAGAGGAGAGACAGACACCTGTACTAGTTTTCTCTTGCTGCCAATTATCACATTACTGTAAACCAGTGGTTTGAAACCACAGAAGTCTGGAATGAAGTGTCTGGGTTCTCTGCTCAGAGTCATGTGAGGTGAAAATCCAGGAATGGGCTGGCTGTGTTTTCTTCTAGAGCTTAAGCGATTTCTCCCAGTTCACTACAGATATTGAAAGAGTTCCTATGCTTGTTTGTGGGGGACTGAGGGCCCTTCATCTTTGCTGACTGTCAGCCAGGAGACACTCTGACTTCAGAGGTCCCCTGCTTTCCTCCTTATCTGTCTTTTCCTTTATCAACCAATAGCAGCTCATGGAGTCCTTCTCAAGCTCCTATCTTCTCTAACTTCAGCTTCTCCAACCAGCCCCAGAAAGTTGTCATGTATGGAGTGATGTGATTAGATCCAGTTCATGCAGGTAACCTCACCAGCTTAAAGTCATATAACTGGCATATAACAACATAATCACAGGAATGGTGTCTCATCACCTTAATGGGCTTTAGAGACAAGGGTGTGGCATGTTTGGGGACCATTTCAGAAATTCCATCTACCGCAGTATTCACATTCCCCCAACTGCGAAATGCATTCACCCTCTCCCCTAAGGTTTCCGAATTTCATGTCATTAAAGCATTAGTTCAACATGAAAAATGTCATGTAGAACACATCAGATGAAAAGTTTAAAATCCCATTTAAAACATCCACACCAGGTGTGGATGAGGCTTCTGAGGGTGTCCGTTAAGTACAGATCCTTGATATAATTCCCTTTCCTCCGTTGACCTGTGAAACGGAACGAACAGCTTATCTGCCCCTAATGTGAAATGACGGGACAGACATGGAATAACAACTACAGTGATTCTAGTTCCAAATGAGGGAACAAGGAAGGGATAAAGAAGTCACTGACCCACAATAGTTTGGAAATGGAGCTGGGCAAAATCCAGCAGGAGTTTTTTAATTAGGATCCACAGCCTGGGACCGACCCGCTGTCCTGTGAGTCTTTGCCTCTGGGCTCTCTGCTCTGCATTTCTTGAGACCATGATTGTTCATCTCTTTTCTCAAGAGATTGTTCATACTCTTTTGTGTATGGCTCCTATTGCACTCAAAATGTTTTTGAGATTCATCCATGTTGTTTTGTGTGTCAACAGTTTGTTCCTTTAGGCTTTCCATGGAATGAATGTATCACCGTTTATTAATCCATTCTTGTATTGACAGATGCTTGAATGTTTCCAGTTTTTCCTCTTATGAATAAAAGTGCTATGAACATTCTTGTATAAATCATTTTCTGGACATATGTTTTAATTTCTCTTGGGTAAATGCTTAGGAATTACTGAGTCATAGAGTAGGTAGTTGTTTATTTCTGTAAGAAGATGCCAGACATTTTTCCCCAAAGTGTTTATACTATTGTACATTCCAAGCCCTTAATGTATGAAGGTGAGAAAGCTTTTGCTACTTGCAAAGAGGCCTGTCTATATACATGTAATTTATTTTTTATTTTTTATTTTTTGAGACGGAGTCTCGCTGTGTCACCCAGGCTGGGGGGCAGTGGCGCGATCTCAGCTCACTGCAAGCTCCGCCTCCCGGGTTTACGCCATTCTCCTGCCTCAGCCTCCGAGTAGCTGGGACCACAGGCGCCCGCCACCACGCCCGGCTAGTTTTTTGTATTTTTAGTAGAGACGGGGTTTCACCATGTTAGCCAGGATGGTCTCGATCTCCTGACCTCGTGATCCACCTGCCTCGGCCTCCCAAAGTGCTGGGATTACAGGCTTGAGCCACCGCGCCCGGCCACATGTAATTTTTTCTAACTGGAGACACGCTGATGACTTCAGGGACATGAGCATGGGATACAGGACACCTGTCATCACCACCAGCATGAAGTTGGGATTCAGGAAGGAGGTTAATCATATAAGGAATCCTGGGACCAGCATGAGCTTCTGTCAGGGCACAAAGGGCACTGAAGTGAACAGGGCATAGGGGGCCCTGGTGTCATAGTAAGAAAGTGTCTCATTGGTAAAATCTTTACCCTTGGGGAGGTAAATAAATTCTTTGTTCCTTCTTGGTAGCCCTTGAAGATAAGGATGGCCAAACAAAATAATATCGTATCTGCAGAAACTCAGATCTTGGTAAGATTTACTAGTAGGGAATCCAATGTTAATGCCAAGAAGCAGCGGCCAGTTGGAATCCAATGTGAGCCTGTGGATCAAGGTGCGTACTCAAACACAGAGAGCTTTTTGAAAGATGCTACCAGTAGTTTTTCCAGGGCAGAGATGGGTCCTCTATCTTTCTCTCTAACCTAGCCCATATGTTTAGCTGAGAAGGTTTCTTCATATCACTTTAAATGATGATGTCCATTGTTCAACAATTTTCTAAACATTCTTTAAATAGGAATTTTATGGGCATTCTTTATTGCATTAGACTTAAATTTAATGCATCTTAAGGTTTTATTGTAAAGTGTTGCCTTATTTCCTTTTTAAGATGATACAATTTATAACATGCGAGTTTGCTGTCTGTCCCCTCCCTTTATGTTCGTATAAAATGAACAGACATGTGGCCATGAAACAGATGGTCATAGAATTGGTTCAGTGGTTGTGAGTGTAGCAACCCAAGATTGTCTTATCTGAAATCCCACCAGGAATGCCTGGACACAGTAGAGAAAGTTTGTTCAACTGGATGCCTTAGGATACATGCTTCCAAAAACAAAGTAGCCAAAAAGAAACCAGAATAACGGAATATCAGAGCCAGAGGAAGATTTGGTGGTAGTTCAGTACGTCCTCCTTTTCAAGCTACAGGGGACATAGTGGAACAGAAGCAGGGATGGGCCTGCCTGCTGTGTCCAAAATTCATTGGAGATTGTTGCGGTGAAGAATTTAATTGATGATGAAGGAGAAATAAACCCCCGTCAGCTTCAATTCAGGGAGGTTTATTGAAAAGGTGAAGAAGCGTCTTGCAAAGCACAGCATGGCTGAGGCTTGTGGGCTGTGTCTGGGAAAATGAGCAGCCGACAGTGGCTGATGCTGCCCCTGACTCTGGGGCTGTGTGGTCTCTCGTTCCCTGAGAGCATCTCTTCTATTCTCTTGTGTCTTCCCTCAGCCTGGCAGTCTCTGTGTACTCCTCAACACATAATTGAGCAAGGCTGTGCCAGCCCCCAATGCCACCTGGCACTTTAGGTCAAATTAGAAAGGCATGACATAAACTGGCCCTTTATAATACAGCTGTTGGAACAGCAGTTGAAAATACAGTATCTTGACTCCTGGTTTAGTACTTTATGCTGAACTTTCTTTTCTGAATATGAGCACAGACTTTGGAATGTTAGTGTCACCTAGCATTATTAGCTAGTATTCTCCTTTTGTTTCCCCATATCATCCCCTCCTCCTTCCCACAGATCCACTCTCCACTCATTTCCATCCTGTCTTATGCCACTTGGTGCTTGTCCCTTCTAGAATGCATCCTTGGCTCCCCTGCGTACACACTTCTAGTTAGGTTTAGCAATGGAGGGCACCTGATGGAGCCTGGAAGTGAGAGGAAGGTGAGGTCTGTATTTCTTCCCTCTCCCTCCCTGCTCTGGCACTGAATATCTGGCAATAGCTGCATCTGTCTGTTACTTCAGTGGTCACTCTTCCATAGCCCCAATTCTCAGTGGGTCCCATAGCATTATTTACCTTAGTTCCTTTAGCTCCCATCAAGGAAGATCCAGAAACATTCTCCTCACCAAGGCATTAAGAAATGCACGGGTGAGGGGAACAGTGGCGTGACTGTCAAGTTCCCGTGGTACCTACTGTCTGCAAACTGGAGGTCATGGCGGGAGATGCTGCATGGATTTGCCCTGGCTGCTGTCAGTGAGAAGAACAGGGTTCTGGAAGAGTAGAGGACAGGCCGTGGGACTTGGCCATCTAGAGACAAGGCGGGAGGGATTTCCTTGAGAGATAGGGATATGTGGTGGTTACTGATCATTGTGAGGTGTCTCGGAATGTAATGGATGGGAAATCTAGTAAGAAATGAACTTTTGTAATAATTAGAAAAGCTCTAGTTCTGAGGACAGAGACCTGATGCAGTCACCATAGTGGGAATTTATGACCTGGCATCCAGTTGAGATCCCTGGAGCTTCTTGACTGAGGGGAGATGGATCCCTTGAGGAAGAGTGAAGCCTTCAATGTTGCCACAAGTGTGTGCTGTCAATCTTCCTTCAGGCCTCCCCCTGAAGGACCTGAAGTCATTTATGTGAGTGACTGAGGAAAGGGAGATACTCAGAGCTTCTGTGGCTTGTTAGATTCTGGCTCTGAAGAATGCTAACCTAAGGGCACCTGTGGTGGCCATGAAAATGCACTACTTGCATCTCCAGCAGCAGGAGGCCTAACGAATCAACAGCCCAGGCTGCTACACTCTGAATTGAAGACTTGGTGACATTTCCCCTGCGTCTGTGCTAGCCCATGATGAGGAAAGCCTCATATCAAGTCCTCTCAACAGAACACCCCTGATGACTGATGAGGATGTTGAAGCTGTTTTCCTGTGGCAGCTGTGATTTACTTTCTTCAAAGTCTGTTTTGTTCATACACATTAACTGATTTGTATAAAATAGGAGAATAAATGCCTAGACTCCCATGAGTCCATCTTTTATTGATAAACTCTAGTTCTGAGGACAGAAGCTGATGGAGTCAGTATAGTGGGAATTTATAACTTGGCATCCAGTTCAGAGACTTGGATCTTCTTGACTGAGAGGAGATCGGGTCCCTCTGGGGAACAAAGAAGCCTTCAATGTTGTTTCAAGTGTATCCTGTAAATCTTCCTCTAGGCCTTCCCAGAGGGACCTCCTATATGATTTATGATCTAGTGACCCCAAATTCAGAGTGTTCTCGTCTACTCTGAAGAATGCAATATCTTACTCCTCTGGTTTCAACCTAGTACCAATATTTGTGTGTAGCTATGCAGCTTAATAGACCAAAGCTAATTAGATGAGGAATGGTAGACCCAATTCAACCGTACAGGCATCAACCATATCAGCATACAGGCATCCCTCTCCCACCGTTTCATTTTTGTCCCCACTCCAACGTCTTCTCCATTTTGTTCGTATTAATTTTCTATTGCTGCATGCTAAATTACTGCTAGCTTTTAGAGGCTTAAAATAAGACTGATTTATTTTCTGGCAGTATCCACAGATGAGAAGTTGAGGCCTGGATTAGCTGGGTCTTCTTCTCAGGGCCTCCCAGGCTGAAATTAGGCTGGGTTTCTTTCTGGAGTTTCTGGGGAAAAACTTGCTCTCTAGTTTCCTCAGGTTGTCAGCTGAGTTCAGTTCCTTGTGACTGTAGAACTGAGATCTCTATTTTCTTGCTGACTGTCAGCCAGGGGCCTCTCGCTGCTCCTGGAGGCCTCCCATGTTCCCAATACATGCTTCCTCCAGCCAGAAGAGGAGAACCGCCCTGCATGGAAACCCTCCTGCACTTCACATCTCTCCAGGAAGACCTCAGTCCCTCCAAGGAACTCACCTTCATTAGGTCAAGCTCATAAGATCATCTCTCTATATTAAATTTGACTGATCTGAGATCTCGATTATATCTGCTAACTTGTTTTTGCATTAAATTGTAACACAATCACAGGAGTGATGTCACTGGCCTTTGTCTACAGTCAGGAAGAAGTGATTATATGAGAACAAAGATCACTGGGGGTCATCTTAGGATTTGACCATAATATTATAAAGACACAGTAATTAAAAGAGTATAACAGATTTCTGGTTGTTTCCCCTAGAATAAATCATATCAGACTAATCCTGCCTCCATAAACAACCATAAAATTGTTTTCAGACAGTGGACAACAGGCAGTACAACAGGAAACTAAAGGGGGGGGGGCCCATGATTTCCTAGTTCTTTAGGGAGAATTTTTCAGCAGCTGCATCGTGGGCTGGAGTCCACTCAGAGCAGGACAGCCCCACTGAGGTGAGAAGGCAGAGATCAGAGTTGAAGTCCACTGAAGCAACTGCAGTCTGTGGGGCAGGGCAGCAATGAGGAGACAGCTGTTCAGAGGGGCAGCTGTCGAAGTCCATGAGGGGTTCCATGTGCATACTTATCAAGGACGGTACTGTACCTGCACAAGGAAAAGACAAACAGATTTAACAGAGGGGTGGCTGCTGTCAAATTGAGTTTAGACCAGAGGTAGTTGAGGTGGAGGAGGGTTGGGGAATGGATGATGAAGTTTCTGCCATCCAGGGTGGGAAGAACTCACACACACCTCATTAGCACCTGGGTATCCAACTGAGACACTAGAATGACTGTGCTTTAGGAATAAGTGTCACACTTTACAGTAAGGCCTATTCTAGACCAACCCTAGTAAAGCCTAAAACCAAACCCTGACAAAATCCACAAAGCGGTGGATTGGTGATTGCCAAATTAGAGGGTCTTGGGAAATGCTGTGGGCTTTCCATGCATTCATTTTAATAAAACATAAACCAAGTCCACATAAGTCCAAAGTGATCAGACAGTAATTTTCCTGCCCACTAGAACAAAATTAATTCACACAATCAATGACACAAGCTAGTCAAGTCGACATTTAAGCAAAATACATCTAAGAACAGCTAACAAATAACTCTTCTCAAACTCACATAGAACATTCACCAAGATAAATCACATATGCTGAGGAATCCTTAGTATTTTCTGTCATGTCTCTTTGACTTGTGTATACTGTGCTCAAGCTCTTAAAATTATACACTTTAATTATACACATTAATATACTTGATTATACTTTAATAAATCTCAATTGCATGTAATTTATATTTCGATATATTTGTTAAATTTTATAATTAAAAAAAGTGTCCTGGCTTGATTCAAGAAATCTTTTTTATATTTAAAAAATATAATTTTATATATTATCAGGGCAAAAGAGAAAAACCATGTGATAACCTTATCATACACAGTAAAAGCATTTGGCAAAATTGAAAACTTTTTTCATGATTTTTATAAAAACAAATCCCAGAAAACTCTCAGCATGATAAAAACAGAAGGCAACACTTCTAACCCCATTAAGGATAGATTTGAAAAAAACTCACAGGTAACATTATATTAAATGGCATAAAATTGAATGCTTTTCTATTAAATCAGAGAAAAAAGTAGAATATCTGTTGGTACGCTTTCAATTCAGCATTATACTAGAGATCTAAATGCAATAAGGTAAGAAAAATAAATAAAAGTATTGAAAAGATTGAAAAGAAAGAATTGAAATTGTCTTTATTCACAGATAATGGCTGTGTATGTTAATAATCCTAGAAATCTACAAAAATCTACCAAAAGCAATTAGTGAGTTTGATAATGTTACAGAATATAAGCTCAATATAAGTAGTCTTGTGTATTTCTGTATATTAGCAACGAGCATTTGCAAAAAGAAGTAAAAAACAGTGTCATTTAAAGTAACATCTAAATACATGTTTTCTTATAAATAAATTCAACAGGCTGGGCGCAGTGGCTCACACCTATAATCTTAGCACTTTGGGAGGCTGAGGTGGGCATATCATGAGGTCAAGAGATTGAGACCATCATGCGTAACATGGTGAAACGCAGTCTCTACTAAAAATGCAAACAATTAGCTGGGTGTGGTGGCATGTACCTGTAGTCCCAGCTACTGGGGAGGCTGAGACAGGAGGATCACTTGAACCTGGGAGGCAGAGGTTGCAGTGAGCTGAGATTGCATCACTGCACTCCAGCCTGGGTAACAGAGCAAGATTCTGTCTCAAAAAAAAAAAAAAAAAAAAAAAAAAAAAAAGGAAAGAAAGAGAGAGGGAGGTAAGGAGGGAGGGAGAGAAGAAAGAAAGAAAATCAACAAAATTTATGTTTGGCCAGTACACCAACAACTACAAAAAATTGCTTTAAGAAATTATGAAAGAACTCAATTAGTGGGGAGATAAACCTTGTCATGGATCAGAAGAGTTATGTTTTAAAAGTCAGCTTTTCATCAGTTGATTTCCAGATCCAATGCAATTCTAATAAAAATTCCAAGCAGCATTGTGGTAGAAAATTACAAGTTGATTCTACTATTTATATGGTAATGTCGATGATCAAGAATAATAAAGGAGCAATATTATAATAGAATAATGGTGAATGAATTCACTACCTATTTCCAGAATTACTCTGCAGCTATGAAAATCATGTGTTTTGTTGAAAAAAAATAGAATATATATCAGTGGAAGGGAAGAGAGAATCCAGAAATAGATACTCACATATATGTCTAATTAATGATTCTTAGGACATATGTATGTATACAAACCCCCCCACACACACACACATATGTGACCTAGGGAAATTTTCCCATCTTTCTGAGTTTGTTTTCTCATCGGGAACAGGATAATACCTAAGTAACAGGCTAGTTCATAGATTTAAATATGATCCCGTGGCAGAGGACATGAACCATAATTAATTGTTAAGAATATATTTACACTGAACTCCCCTTTTTATCCATGTGAAAGTTGTAGACAAACAACAATTGACAAAGAATAGACAGAATGTTCTAAGCAAAATATTATTTATTCCTTTGTTTCTGGAAAGAAGTCACACATACAGTAAAAATAATTGGAGAAGACCTAGTTCATATTGAACAATCTTCTCCAAACCCTGAAACAGGTCTACTTTCTAACACCAGAGATGTCTTGACTGAGTCCAACCCCTGCAATCTCCTCTGTCTGGAATAGACAGAGGAAGTTTGCTCCAGCCTTAGAACAGCATGGGCTGGCAAGCATTCTCAGAGAGGCTCTCAGCTTCAACTCTAAAGGGCCTGAGGAATATGTGCAACTGGGTTGGGTTAAGGCCAAGCTGAACCACACGACCAGGGCTCTCACCAGCACCAAAGTCAGTGGAAGGATATCAGTCCCCAGAGCTCTGTTACAGGCCATGGATGCTCCATGGAGGGGTGGTGAGCATATGGATTACAATCAGGAGAAACATCGGTAATGGACAGGAGGCATAAATAAACCATGTCCACCCTCCTCTACAACCCAGGAAAGTTCTCCTTTAAAAAACGATGTCTTGAAGAAAACAAGTACAAATCTTTGTGACTTTGGATTAGACATTTTTTAAGTAGGCACAAACAATCCAAAAATAGATGGAGAAATGGACTTCATTAAAATAATAACTTATATGCTTCAAAGGACACTGTCAAGGAAGTGAAAAGATAATCCACATAATGGGAGAACTATTTCCAAATTATATATTTGACACAGGTCTAATACCTAGAGTGTATAAGGAATTCATATAACTGAGCAAAAAACGACAAACGACCCAATTTAACAATGGGAAAAAAAGCTGTGAGTAGAGGTTTCTCTAAGGAAACACACAAATGGCCAAGAAGCACATGCTAAGATGTTCAATGTTTTTCATCATTAGGAAAATGTAAATTTAAACCAAAATGAGATACCAGTTCACACCCACTACTATGACTTAAGAAAAAAATAAAGACAATACATGTTTGGAAAGTTATGGAGAATATGGAATTCTCATATGTTACTGTTGGGAATGTAAAATGGCATAGCTACTGAATTTGGTGAACAGTGTGTGAGTTCCTCGGAAATTTAACAACAACAAAAAAAGTAAAGCATAAAGTGACATATGATGCAGCAATTGCACTTGTAGGCTTATAACCAAGAAAATGAAAAACAGGTGTTCACTCAAAAACTTGTACAAAGCTGTTCATAGCAGCATTATTCTTAATAGTTAAAAAGTGGAAACATCTTAAACCACCATCAGTTGATGAATAAACAAAATGTGGTGTAACATATAGTGGCATATTATTGGGCCATAAAAGTTCATGTAACGAAGGATGAAACTTGAGAACAATATGCTAAGAAACAGATGGAAAATGTCACAGTTTGTTATTCCCTATAGAGGAAGTGCCCAGAACAAGTACATCTATATCTAGAGAAAATAGATTAGTGGTTGTCAGAGACAGCAAGAATGGGGGAATTGAAGAGTGACTGCCCATAGGTACAGGCATGCTTTTTGGCATTATGAAAATATTCTGGAATGAGGTAGTAGAGATGGTTGTGAAACTTTTGGAATATGGTAAAAGACTGAAATGTGTGGTTAAAATGGTGAATTTTGTGATATATGAATTATACTCTAGAAATAATAACAGTAATAAAGCAAGGTGTCTTTCCACATCTCCATGTCCTGTATTTTCATTTAAAAAAAAAAAAAAAAGGGAAAAAAAAGGAAAAAGCATTTCAGGCCAGGCTCAGTGGCTCACTCCTGTAATCTTTGGAGGCCTAGGTGGGAGGATCGCTTGAGGCCAGAAGGTCAAAACCAGCCTGAGCAACATAGCAAGACCTTGTCTCTATGAAAAATAAAAAATTAGCCAGAAATGGTGATGTGCGCCTAGAGTTCCAACTACTTGTAAAGCTGAGGTAGGAGGATCGCTTGAGCCCAGTATTTCGAGGTTGCAGTGATCTATAATCACCGGTGCACTCCAGCCTGGGTGATAGAACAAGACCCTGTCTCAAAAAGGAAAGAAAAAAAAAAAAAAAAGCATCTCACTTTAATAGTAAGTGACCAGAATGTGATGCTGGCAGCATGTTGTGAGGAAATGTATTAGATGAAAGAAGTTAAATTCCAGAAGTTTTCCTCTTTTCAGAAATGAGATATGGGGGACAGAAACACGCACTTGGAAGGAACTGACCCGGCTGAATTGGAAAATGTGAGAAGGGAGTGGGGAAGAGGCTGCTCCACCTGAGATCTGGCTCCAGGACTTACAGCAAGGAGAACTTGGACAAGTTACAGACTCTCTGTGCCTCAGTTTCTTCATCAGCAAAACAGAAAGAATCATCCCATCAACTGTAAGGTCAGTGCTATCAGTGGGTCCCCAAATTCAGTGCACATCCGAGTCATGTTAACAAACACATTCCAGGCCCCACCTGAGCCCTCTGAATCAGAATCCCTGCAAGGAGGACACTGAACTTGTATTTGCACTGACTTTCCCAGCTGTTTCTTACTTTGATGAAGTTGGGGGTAGGACCCATTGAGCTGCATCACATCATTCCGAAGCCAATACACAACAGCAGAACAAGAATATTTTCAATGCAGTCTCTAAAGCAGAGGAGAAACTATTGAGGGAACCTAGAAGTAAAGGAGAAGGAGATCTGGTTTGCTGGGCTCCATTTAAACTTTATTTTGAGTACAACAGAGCCACAAGCCCTTCGGGACACATGCCCGAGGCAGTGACCGTCCAACTTTGGAAGAATGGAAGCTCTAGTTTCAAATTCAAGCATGCTTTGAGTAGAAATTCAGTTGACCTCTTTTTGCACAGCCACATGGCCAATCTTGCCTAAGCTGCTCCCCTTACAAGAAAAGGAATCATCCTGCTAGGAATTCAAACTTCAGCAGTCATGGGTAAGTAAGGAAGTCTTATGAATCTATTCTAGCCACCTAACAAGAAACCAGAAATTTAGCAAGCTCTTTCCATTTCAGGACAGTTATGTTCACTAGATCAGAGGCATGAAGAACAGACCCCTAAAAAGGGAAAGTGTTCCTTTCAGTTTTAGGACATCACTGGAACATTCGGGAAGTGGAAACACAGCTGCCTGCTCTACAGTATGGGTTGCCTTTGTGTCTGGAATGTGTCTGACGTCCTGATCCCTGTGTCCATTTCAGGGAGCCTTGGGAGGAGCCTGAGTCACTGATGGAATTGGACAGTGCATGGAGATGCTTCAGCAGGACACGGGTAAGTGCAGGGGCAAGTCCAGGTCATACTGAGAGAGAATGAGTGGTGTTGATGGGGACAGACAAAGGTAAAATCCAAAGTTTGTGCTTCATCTTCAAAAACTCAAACTAATAACAAACTTGGCCTTATGAGAAATCATAAGTATTTTTCTATTTCCATGAGAATTTAATCTCAAAACAGGAATCAGAAAAATATTAAGTCCAGGGCATAAAACCTAAACCGTTGCTCATATTTATTCTTTCTAAATAGAGCAAAGTATAAAATCATCTCCGTAAAACATACACTGTGGTTATAAAAAGGCAAAAGTCTTAGTGAGAATCATTGGTATTCCATAGAAGACTGAATTAAACACAGCCAAGGGAAGACCCAAGTCTCATACTTCTCTTGTATATTTCAAAGTTTCAGGGAAATTCCAGGTGATAGAGGTTATTTCCCATAATGTTAAAGCAAGGTTTCAGACACTTGAGAATTTTGGTCCCAGTCCTCTAGGAGGGCACACCTCTGTCCTGGAAAATAATCCAGGTATGTATACTCTTCCTGTGACTCATTGTGGTCATTCTTCCAGCTTCACAGAAACCAAAAAATAGAAATATGTCCAAAGACATGATTTGCTATCCCTCTTCTTCAGGTTTCTTACCTGTTACATATGGATAATAGCATTACCTTAAGGATTATGGTGAAGATACAACATCCAAATATGAGCACAGTTTTGAGCAAAATGCCTTGTACAAATTCATCAGTGAATATCTACTAATTATGTGAATATTTACTGAATTATATGGATCCTAGGAATAATGACTGAATAATGACTGTGATTGCTTTTATTGGCAGTGCTGAAAACTCATCCCTGTGTGACCTCAAGTAAGCCATGTAACTTTGTGAACCTGCAGTTTTATCATTTTTAAAATGAAGAAACTTGACAGATTTTCATCATGACACAGAACGTCAGGTCTCCCAGACCCCGGAAAATACATTTACTTAAAGCTGTTGATACATCTCAAAGCAGTATCCTTACAGTGTCATTGGAGGACAGTGCGGGCTGCAGTGAGGCACGCCTTCAAATGGGATTGATCCAGTCCTCGTTCCTTCACTTCCACATGAATGCTGAGCGGCCCAGGATCACACCCAGTGCACCCACAACTCAGGCAAGTCCAGCAGCCAATCCTAGGAGACCTGGGCTACAGAACAGTCTCCCAAGTTCCAGGCTCACAAAACCTCGGTGGGGATGGAAGCTGAGAAAGTGAGGAGGTGGCTCAGGGGATTGCTCTTTCCTACTCATTCCTCTCATCTCACAGTCACCTTCTGCTGCACCACTGAGGATCACCAGCCAACCCTGACCATAACCTTGACCTTGCCATGTTCTGTTAGTGAAATGAAGTCAAAAATGAATGATGTTAGTCCAACTCAACAAAATATATATCAAAACATATTCCATAAGAGCCTCTCATGGCCCTGTTCTTTCCAGTATATGGGAAAACAAAAGGGAAACAACCAAATAGCATCAGGTTTATGAAACTTCCTAAGATAGATGGTCATACATGTTTTCAGGAGATCTCTATATACATGAATTTGATCACTTGATCCCTTGAAAAGAGCTCTTGAGGCACTAGAATGACATCCACAATTGACAAGTATGAAATGTGGTGCTCAGTGCCGTGAAAATACAAATCAACCCACATAGAGGAAGAGCTTTGGACATAGGGATGTCAAACTGGTCTAGAGTGTAGTGAAAGCCAAGATGCTTTTCTTACTGGTGCCCCAGTAAGAAAAGAGAAATCAACATAACAATGAGATGCAGCAAGAATAATACTGAGACAGGAAAGAAAACATTTTTAAAAAATGAATTATTCATTCACTTTCTAGTAGATACAGAAAAAACTGCAGAAGATGCAGAGGATATCAGTGCAGGCTAAAAGTTTCATATCTTACACTTGCAGAAAAGCCTTAAGATCTGTTTTAACTGGGAGCAGGTGGGGTGACTTCATGACTGCCATTAAGAAAATATAACCTGTTGGGAAACTGTTTCTGACTTGATGATGTTGTACAGACAAGAGATAAACAGTGAGGAATGTGCTTAGATGTATTGGGAAAGAGACGGTCTGTGGCATTGTCACAAAGGTACATGAATATTGAGAGTGAATGCTGAAGGAATGAGCCCATTGGTGGTGACCCTCAGGTGAGACCAGGGTGCCTGTGTTTCAGCCAAGCCAGTGCAATTGGAACGCAGGCTCCTAAGATTCCATGACACCCCCGCCTTCTAATTCTGTTATTGCAACTGCAGACCGTTACCTGGCACGCTGGCCACAATCTTCCTCACTCTTGTGAGACTCTGAGCGACTGGCAGTGCCTTAGCTCTGAACTCAGACACCTCGAACCTTGTTTTTGTGGTTAAGGATCCTAAAGTGCTGTGGGGACTGATCTCGTTTTTCTCAACAGTAAGTTAAGAATTTCAGTTACTGCCATCCCTCAGTCCTGATTCAACCTATTTGATATCACCGGTTTGTAACCCATCATGTGTTTGGGTTTCTTCTCCCCAGTCCCTGACTCCACGTCTTCTGCCACACACGTCAGCATGGTGGTATATGCGGGCCCTTGGTCCAGTAAGAAGGCAGAGATGAACACTCTAGAAATCAACGAGAAATTGCGCCCCCAGCGGACAGAGAACAAACATCAGTTCATAAACAACAAAGAGAAATTTCTTGTAACTCAAGTGGCCTACTTTCTGACCAAGGGGCAGAACAGTTACAGTAAGTTCCATAGGCTCACCATCACAAAAGTGATGAATGATGTCCTGTCTTCTCTCTGAGAAACTGAATTCTCTCTCCATCAAAAATAATTTAATCCTTCCCTTACTTCTAGGAAAATAGAAATGGGTATTTTCACATTTTGTTAATGTTAGAAGACAGAGGTACCAAAGTATTTTGAAACTTTCCCTGTTTGCCATCAGGTGGGGATGGACCTAGAGGTAGAATAGCAGTTATTGATTTCGGACACAGGCACAGAACCACCTGTTTTCTCCAAGAGGCTAAATCATGTTTTCAAGAATCCTCTCTGTACCATATAAGATCCGGCAGACAAATGACATCTAGTCTGTTGTTCTAAATGTCTGGGACTAGTGAACTTTTATTCAGTTCAAGCTTCTGTTAAGGCCCAATAGGCCAAGCTCTGTTCTAGGGACCTTGAGGGAAATTTGGTGATAGTACACAGTACCCACTATGTGGGGCCTCAAGAGGAGTCTGCTTCTAATAGAACCTGTGGTATCTATAACGACAGCATCAAGAGCAGGGAGTAGGGGCCGTGCAAGGTGGCTCAGTACTGTAATCCCAGCACTTTGGGAGGCTGAGGCGGGTGGATCACGAGGTCAGGAGTTTGAGATCAGCCTGGGCAACATGCAGAAACCCCGTCTCTACTAAAATTACAAAAATTACGTGGGAAATGGTGGTGGGCACCTGTAATTCTAGCTACTCGGGAGGCTGAGGCAGGAGAATCCTTTGAACCCAGGAGACAGAGGTTGCAGTGAGCCAAGATCACAGCATTGCACTCCAGCCTGGGTGACAGGGCAAGACTCGTCAAAAAAAAAAAAAAAAAAAAAAAAATTAAAGAAAAGAAAAAGCAGAGAGTACCCTGGTGAGAGGGAAGTCCTGCTTCCTCGGGCACAGGCTTTTGTTCCTAAAAGGAAGAAAGATCGCACCCCAGGATGTGTGGAAGTAGTAGTGCAGTGTGCAGAGCAGGAACCCTGAGTCTGTCTCCTGGGCTGCATGCAACTTGCTTGTCCTGTGTGTCCCTCAGTTTCCTCATCTGTTCATAGGGTGCTACAGTAATACCTACTTCTGTAAATTGCTGCAATGAGTTACATGAGTTATTTCTTGTCAATCTCCTGGAACATTTATTGGCACAGAGTAAACACTATCTATTAGTTCCTCATTCTACTGTTTGTAAATTAACACAAACTTTGTTAGTATTAGGGCATATTTCCTTCATGGTCTTGTGGTCTTATGTCTCATACTTTATGTTTCTGTTATGATTGTTAAAATCATATCTGCAGATATGATTTAAAAATCAAAGATTTTTAAGATCTTTGACATATTTGTCCTTGAAATTCCCAAATGGAAACCATCAGTCCTATAGTCCTAGGGGCCTTCCCAACTGTCCAAGAAATCTCTACTTCATGCCCCAGTGCAGTGTTTTGGAGGAGAGGCTGCAAGGCTTGTGGAAGTGGCCCCGCATGCAGAGTCACACCTCAGGGGCTGTGAATTCTGACTCCACTTTATTGTGATTGAATCATCTTGTCAACTTCCTTGATGTGCCCTTGAGTTTCGGTTTGTTTGTCTCTAAATTTTGGAGGATGAGATGCCAGAAAGTCGGGAGACTGAAGAGTAAAGAGGTGGAAATCTCTGCCTAGAGCCTGGTACTGGGGTCAGTTATGTCCTTGGGACGGACCTGGCTCCTGCCCTGCAGGTAGTGACCACCGCTCTGTGTCCAGCTTTTCACTGAGGCCAGTGTGTCTGTCTTTTCTCAGACTATGAAGAGTGCAAAGACCTCCTAAAATCTATGCTGCGGGATGAGCTTCAGTTGAAGGAGGAGAAGCTTGCAGAGCAGCTCGGGCAAGCTGAAGAGCTCAGGTGAGGGGGCCCTATGCAGGCAGGTGGGCAGGTGTGTAAATCTCTGAAGTACAGCCGCTCGGCGAGGTGAAGTAAGAGCTAAGCTGGGTCTGGGGAAGGGCAGGAATTGCCATGGCAGGCTCACAACACACAAAGATTTATGAAACA
Organism: Macaca thibetana thibetana; assembly: GCF_024542745.1. Taxonomy (NCBI): domain Eukaryota; kingdom Metazoa; phylum Chordata; class Mammalia; order Primates; family Cercopithecidae; genus Macaca; species Macaca thibetana. Next base: position 15,404,543 of record NC_065578.1, read on the forward strand.
GAGAGCAAGGATAATAATAAGTTATGGGTTGTAGTTGTTTCTCAGAGCCTTGATTTCTCTTTTTGAAAGAAGTAATTGTTGAGGTGAGATTTGCATAACACAAAATTAACTAAAGGAGTGGGAACCACCCAGCAGCATTGAGTGTACTGAAAATGGTGCGCCATCACCACCCCACTTACCCTTAGTCAGAATCACCTCCTGACTGAATGCGGCTTCTCATCCTTTCGGTCAATCAGTGTTGCCTTCTGGAGCCTGTCATTCTTTCCTTCTTTCATCTTTTCGACTGGTCCCCTCTGCACTGGGCCTCATTTCTGTCCATGGCTTTGCATCTAGAGACTGCGAGATGCACTATGTGTATTTTCACATGGAAATGTCCATTGCCAGAGTGAGGAACTGAAAGGATGAATGTCTTTTTGAAACTGAATAAGGAAGGCACCTACTTTTGTTTACAGAAGGGAAAGATGAATGGAACATTGTCGAGGATCTTACAGGAGCCCTCTCTGATACAGACGAAGCCTGTAAACCATTTTTTGTTCTTTCTCTTGGCCACAGACATTTGAAATATGTGCTGACCTACTCCTTGGAGGTCTCCTTGAGAACATTGTCTCAGAAATCTCTGTCGCAATATTCAAACTGATCACTCACCCCTTTCCACTGTTCAATTTTCTCTACTATCTCACCTTAGGCAATATAAAGTCCTGGTTCAGTCTCAGGAACGAGAACTGAGCCAGTTAAGGGAGAAGTTGCGGAAAGGGAGAGATGCCTCCCGTGCATTGAATCAGCATCTCCAGGCCCTCCTCACTCTGGATGAGCCGGCCAACTCCCAGGGGAGGGACCTCCGAGAACAGCTGGCCGAATGCTGTAGGCTGGCACAGCACCTCGTCCGAAAGCTCACCCCAGGTAAGGTTTCCATAGGATCTGATGACCCAGAACCCCAGGCTTATGAGAGACTCCAGACCTTCGTACTTTCACAATGACGGTTGTATCGGTGGTGTTTTTTTCCACTAAACATATGTGGCCATGACATGACCAGGACTTCCTGGGTGAGATCAGAGATGGGAAACCCTGCAACCCATGGGGTTGGAGGTCACAGTATTGGGAATGTCCCTCCTTCCTTGATGGGAGATGGTCTTTGGAGCCAGAGGCAACATCTCTCTAGTTGTAAAGGAGAGGAAGGAGGCTGTGACAGGAGGGTGCTTGTTAGAGTGAAAAGAGCTCTGGACTAAGAATGAAGGTTCCCAGGCTGTCTCTTTGGCAATGTTCTTAGTAAGTGTCGGTGAGTGAGTGATTTTTCCCTCGTGAGATTCTCTCTCTCCATCTGCAAAGGCAGGCACATTGTCTCTTGCAAGGTTCTGAAGCATCCAAATGTGGGAACACTTAGGACTGCTTTTGAAAATGAGATAAAGCCCTTCGCCGTGTGGTGTTGGGGAAGGCACTTGACGTGGGAGCATTTGGTGGTAGGAGGTGCTTCAGACTGGAGCACTCCCCATGGAGAGCATGTCCCTGAATAACACAGCAGAAGCCACATGGAGGGCTTGTGAAGTCTCCTGATACATAGAGGACTGTGGGGCCAGTTTGTCCTCTCCTAAGAGAAAGAATTAGGTTTGAAATGCAAACTGTGACAGGACACCAAGCCTGTGCCTGGGAATCAGATTTGTGGTGGGATGATGGAGACAGCTGCCAAAGTCCTGAGAGAGGCTGCGCAAGTCCCCAGTGATATAGGCAACAAAGGGTCTTTTCAATATTTGGCCACATCTTGATGGTGGCCCTCCAGAGCAGAAATGCATTGCCTGATGGAACAGGAAACCATGCCAGGGCATTTTGTTAAAGTAAAACATGAGGGCTTTCAGTTGAATGGTGACCCATGCCTAGATGTTCATGTCTCTGTGCACATTGGGCTGACTGTGCTTCTAGAGTGTGAAGTGGGAAATATCTGAACGAACACTTCTGTATTTACAGAAAATGATGAAGATAACGATGAAGATGTTAAAGTTGAGGAGGCTGAGAAAGTACAGGAGTCCTGTGCCCCCAGGTAACCCTGAATAATCAGGAGCAAGTAATGGATTTTGACATATGTAAAAGGTCTAAGAGGCACACCCTCTCTGGCATCTATGATGAGCCAAAAGCCTGCATTCCCTTGGCCACAGTGTGTGAAATTCAACCCAACTTAGACACAGGGTGTGGCAGCTGTTGTGTTTCTCTGTGTGTGGCGAGTGTGATGTCTGTACTGTACAGGGAGAGCTGAGTCTTCTTCTTTCTCAGCTCCTATCTGTCCAGTGCAATGAACACCAGTTGCCCTCTTCCTCTCTGTCTCCCGTGGCTGCCGTGCTGTGTTGCAGAGAGAAGAGGATTGCCTGTTCCCTCTTAAAGGGAGCCTCCTGTTTGCTTTCTGTGACCACTCTCCTAATGCCTCCTGTCAAAACCGGCTAGGTCTCCCTGGGGTCCAATCCCTCTGTGTTTAATCTTCTGGCATCTCTATCTCACCTCATCAGGGAGGTGCGGAAGGCAGAAGAAAAGGAAGTCCCTGAGGACTCAGTGGAGGAATGTGCCGTCACTTGTTCAAATATCTATGGCCCTTCTGAGTCCAACCAGCCTCACAAGAACTCCAAAATCACATTTGAGGAAGACCAAGTGGACTCAACTCTGCTTATAGACCGTGGATCGTCTCCAGATGGATGGCAGGATGCTCTAAACCTTGTCCCAGGTAGCCTCTATTTTCCTTGTGTCTCATACCTCTGTCTAGGCTATGGAAGATCCATTCTGAGTACAGGCCGTATAGGTACATATTGGTTTACTCAGAAACTAGGATGAAGCTAGCTGTGGTGACTGACATATATATTTGCAGCACTTTGGGAGGCCCAAGTGGGAGGATCATTTGAATTCAGAAGTTCAAGAGCAGACTGGAGAATATGGTGAAACCCATCTTTACAAAGAATACAAAACATTAGCCAGGCATGTTCCTTTGCCCCTATAGTCCCAACTGCTCAGGAGGCTTAGGTGCGAGGATTGGCTCAGATGATCCTCCCACCCTCATTCACTTTTCTCAGGCTAGACTCTCTCCTTTTCATTGGCTTGTCTTAGCTGTTAATAAGAAGTCTCTGGCCAGGGTCGCTGGCTCACATCTGTAATCCCAGAACTTTGGGAGGGTGAGGTGGGCAGATCACCTGAGATCAGGAGTTCGAAAGCAGCCTGGCCAACATGGCAAAATTGCATCTCTACTAAAAATACAAAAAATAGCTGGCATGGTGGTTTGTGCCTGTAATCCCAGCTACTTGGGAAGCTGAGCCACGAAAATCACTTGAACACAGGAGGTAGAGGTTGCAGTGACCTGAGATCGTGCCACTGCACTCCAGCCTGGGCGACAGAGTGAGACTCCCTCTCAAACAAAACATAAAAAACCAAAACCAACCAACCAGTCAAACGAAAAATTTAATGAAACAAAAAACAATCTCTTGAGCTACACAGAAACATTGGCCTCTTATGGGGTAAAAAGCTCAGAGCCCAGCCTTGCTTTATGGAAACTTTTAAGCAAGAAAAGGGTGGAAGTGTTTGTGTCCTGGTTTCAAGGTGACTGCGTAGCTCAGACACGTTGACTTAAAGGAGATCAAGAGTGGAGATGAGAAGAGTGAAACCAGGGAAACAGCATCTTCAAATCAGTGGACGAGGCTGTCAGTGACATCCCTCAATCCTGATTCAACCTATTTGATTTCACCAGTTATTAACCCATCATGTGTTTGGATTTTTTCTCCCCAGTCCCTGGCTCCACCTCTTCTGCCGCAAACATCAGCATGGTGGCATCTGCTGGTCCTTGGCCAAGTGAGAAGTCAGAGATGAACACTCCAGAAATCAACGAGAAACTGCGCCCGCAGTTGGGAGAAAAGAAAGAACAGTTTAGAAACACTAGAGAGAAATTTCTTGTAACTCAAGTGGCCTACTTCCTGGCCAACCAGCAGAACAGTTATAGTAAGTTCTATAGGCTCACCATCACAAAAGTGATGATGTCCTGTCTTCTCTCTGAGAAACGGAATTCTCTCTCCAGCAAAAATAATTTAATCCTTTCCTTACTTCTAGGAAAATAGAAATGGGTATTTTCACATTTTGTTAAAGTTGGAAGACAGAAGTACCAAAGTATTTCATAACTTTCCATGTTTGCAGTCAGGTGGGGATGGGCCTAGAGTTAAAATCTCAGTGATGGTTTCAGACACAGGCACAGAATGACCTGTTTTCTCCAAGAGGCTAAATCATGTTTTCAAGAATCCTCTCTGTACCATATAAGATCCGGCAGAAAAATAACATCTAGTCTGTTGTTCTAAATGTCTCGGGCTAGCGAATTTTATTCAGTTCAAGCTTCTGTTGAGGCCCAATAGGCAAATCTCTGTTCTAGGGACCCTGAGGGAAATTTGTTGATAGTACACAGTACCCGCTGTGAGGGGCGTCAAGAGGAGTCTGCTCCTAATAGAACCTGTGGTATCTATAACCGACAGCATCAAGAGCAGGGAGTAGGGGCCGTGCAAGGTGGCTCAGTCCTGTAATCCCAGCACTTTGGGAGGCTGAGGCAGCTGGATCACGAGGTCAGGAGTTTGATTCCATCCTGGGCAATGTGGAGAGACCCCGTCTCTACTAAAATTAGAAAAATTAGCTGGGTGTGGTGGCGGGCACCTGTAATCCCAGCTACTCGGGAGGCTGAGTCCAGAGAATCCTTTGAACCCAGGAGACAGAGGTTGCAGTGAGCCAAGATCATGCCATTGTACTTCAGCCTGGGCGACAGGGCAAGACTCATCAAAAAAGAAACAAACAAAAAAGGCAGAGAGTAGCCTGGTGGGAGGGAAGTCCTGTTTCTTGGGGCACAGGCTTTTGTTCCTAAAGAGGAAGAAAGATGTACCCAAGAATGTGTGGAAGTAGCAGTGCAGTGTGCAGAGCAGGAACCCTGGGTCTGTCTCCTGGGCTCCATCCAAGTTGCTTGTCCTGTGTGTCCCTCAGTTTCCTCATCTATTCATAGGGTGCTACAGTAATACCTACCTCTGTAAATTGCTGCAGTGAGTTACATGAGCTATTTCTTATCAATCTCCTAGAACATTTATGGGCACAGAGTAAACACTATCTATTAGTTCTTCATTCTACTGTTTGTAAATTAACACAAACTTTGTTAGTATTTGGGCATGTTTCCTTCATAGTCTTGTGGTCTTATGTCTCATACTTTATGTTTCCGTTATGATTCTTAAAATCGTATCTGCAGTTATGATTTAAAAATCAAAGATTTTTAAGATCTTTGACATAGTTGTCCTTGAAATTCCCATTAAAAGGGAAACCATCAGTCCCATAGTCCTAGAGGCCTTCCCAATTGTCTGTGAAATCTCTACTTCATGCCCCAGTGCAGTGTTTTGGAGGAGAGGCTGCAAGGCTTGGGAAAGTGGCCCCGCATTCAGAGTCAGACCTCAGGGGCTGTGAATTCTGACTCCACTTCATTGTGGTTGAATCATCTTGTCAACTTCCTTGATGTGCCCTTGAGTTTCGGTTTGTTTGTCTCTAAATTTTGGAGGATGAGATGCCAGAAAGTCGGGAGACTGAAGAGTAAAGAGGTGGAAATCCCTGCCTAGAGCCTGGTATTGGGGACACTTATGTCCTTGGGATGGACCTGGCTCCTGCCCTGTAGGCAGTGACCTCAGCAGCATGTCCAGTCTTTCACTGAGGCCAGTGTGTCTGTCTTTTCTCAGACTATGAAGAGTGCAAAGACCTCCTAAAATCTCTGCTGAGGGATGAGCTTCAGTTGAAGGAGGAGAAGCTTGCAGAGCAGCTCGGGCAAGCTGAGGAGCTCAGGTGAGGGGGCCCTATGCAGGCAGGTGGGCAGGTGTGTAAATCTCGGATGTATAGCAGCTCGGAGGGTAGAAGTAAGAGCCAAGCTGGGCCAGGGGAAGGGCAGGAATTGCTATGGCATGCTCACAATACACAAAGGTTTGTGAAACAGAGACCAAGGACAGTAATAAGTTATGGGTTGTAGTTGTTTCCTAGAGCCCCGTTTTCTCTTTTTGAAAGAAGTAATTGTTGAGGTGAAATTTGCATAACACATGATTAACCAAAGGAGTGGGAACCACCCAACAGCATTCAGTGTACTCAAAATGGTGTGCCATCACCACCCCACTTACCCATAGTCGGAATCACCTCCTGACTGACTGCGGCATCTTATCTTTGACCCAATCAATGTTGCCTTCTGGAGCCTGTCATTCTTTTCTTGTTTAATTTTTTCAATTGGCCCCGTCTGCACTTGGCCACATTTCTGTATATGGTTTTGTATGTAGTCACTGCAAGATAGACTATGTGTATTTTCACATGGAAATGTCCATTGCCAGAGTGAGGAGCTGAAAGGATGTCTTTTTGAAACTGAATAAGGAAGACACCTAATTTTGTTTAGAGAAGGGAAAGATGAATGGAACATCATCGAGGATCTTACAGGAGCCCTCTCTGATATAGAGGAAGCCTGTAAACCATTTTTCCTTCTTTCTCTTGGCCACAGACATTTCTTTAAACGTGTGCTGACCTTCTCCTTGGAGGTCTCCTTGAGGACATTGTCTCAGAAATCTCTGTAGCAATATTCGAACTGATCACTCACCCCTTTCCACTGTTCAATTTTCTCTACTATCTCACCTTAGGCAATATAAAGTCCTGGTTCAGTCTCAGGAACGAGAGCTGAGCCAGTTAAGGGAGAAGTTCCGGGAAGGGAGAAATGCCTCCCGCGCATTGAATCAGCATCTCCAGGCCCTCCTCACTCCGGATGAGCCGGCCAACTCCCAGAGGCGGGACCTCCGAGAACAGCTGGCCGAGGGCTGTTGGCTGGCACAGCACCTCATCCGAAAGCTCACCACAGGTACGGTTTCCATAGGACCTGGAGACCCAAAACCCCAGGCTTATGAGAGACTCCCGACCTCCATCCTTTCACAATGTTGTATCATTGGTGTTTTTTTCCACTAAACATTTGTGGCTCTTCCAGGACTTCCTGTGTGATATCAGAGATGGGAAACCCATGGGTTAGGAGGTCACAGTATTGCAAATGTCCCTCCTTCCTTGGTGGAGATGGTCTTTGGAGCAAGAGGCAACATCTCTCTAGTGATAAAGGAGAGGAAGGAGACTGTGACAGGAGGGTTCTTGTTAGAGTGAAAAGAGCTGTAGACTTAGAATGAAGGTTCCCAGGCTGTCTCTTTGGCAATGTTCTTAGTACGTGTCGGTGAATGAGTAATTTATCCTTCTTGAGTTTCTCTGTGTCCATCGGAAAAGGCAGGAAAATTGTCTCTTGCAAGAGTCTGAAGCATCTAAATGTGGGAACACTTATGACTGCTCTTGAAAATGAGATAAAGCCCCTCACCATGTGGTGTTGGAGAAGGCACTTGATGTGGGGGTATTTGGTTGTAGGAAGTGCTTCAGACTGGTGCACTCCCCATGGAGAGCATGTCCCTGAATAACACAGCAGAAGCCACATGGAGGGCCTGTGAAGTCTCCTGAGGCATAGAGGACTGTCGGGCAAGTTTGTCCGCTCCAAAGGGAAAGAATTAGGTTCCAAATGCGAACTGTGACACAACACCAAGTCTGTGCCTGGGAATCAGATCTGTGGCGGGATGCGGGAGACAGCTGCCAAAGTCCAGAGAGAGGCTGCACAAGTCCCCAGTGATATGCGGAGCAAAGGGTCTTTTCAATATTTGGTGACATCTTGATGGTGGCCCTCCAGATCAGAATTGCATTGCCTGATGGATCAGGAAACCATGCCAGGGCATTTTGTTAAAGATAAAACATGAGGGCTTTCAGTTTAACGGTGTCCCATGCCTAGATGTCCATGTCTCTGTGCACATTGGACTGACTGTGCCTGCAGAGTGTGAGGTGGGAAATATCTGAACGAACACTTCTGTATTTACAGAAAATGATGAAGGTGAGGATGAAGATGTTAAAGTTGATGACACTGAGTAAGTACAGGAATCATGTGCCCCAGGTAACACTGAATAATCAGGTGCAAGTAATGGGTTTTAACATAGGAAAAAGATCTAGGAGGCACACCCTGTCTCTGGCACCTACAATGGGCCACAAGCCTGTATTCCTTTGGCCACAGTATGAGAAATTCAACCCAGCTTAGACACCGGGTGTGGCAGCTGTTGTGTTTCTCTGTGTGTGGTGAGTGTCATATCTGTACCGAACAGGGATAGCTGAGTCTTCATCTTTCTCAGCTCCTGTCTCTCCAGTGAAATGAACACCGGTTGGTCTCTTCCTCTCTGTCTGCCATGGCCGCCATGCTCTGTTGCAGAGAGAAGAGGATTGCCTCTTCCCTCCTAAAGGGAACCTCCTGTTTGCTTTCTGTGACCACAGTCTTAATGCCTCCCGTCAAAACCTGCTAGGTCTCCCTGGGGTCCAATCCCTCTGTATTTAATCTTCTGGCATCTCTATCTCACCTCATCAGGGAGGTGCGGAAGGCAGAAGAAAAGGAGATCCCTGAGGACTCAGTGGAGGAATGTGTCATCACTTGTTCAAATAGCTATGGCCCTTCTGAGTCCAAGCAGCCTCACAAGAACTCCAAAGTCACATTTCAGGAAGACCAAATGGACTTGACTCTGCTTATAGACCGTGAATCGTCTCCTGATGTACGGCAGGATGCTCTAAACCTTGTCGCAGGTAGCCTCTATTTTCCTTGTGTCTCATACCTCTGTCTAGACTACGGAAGATCCATTGTGAGGACAGGCTATATATGTACATATTGGTTTACTCAGAAACTAGGATGGAGCTAGGTGCGGTGACTCACACATATATTCGCAGCACTTTGGGAGGCCCAAGTGGGAGGATCATTTGAATTCAGGAGTTCAAGAGCAGACTGGAGAATATGGTGAAACCCATCTTTACAATGAATACAAAACATTAGCCAGGCATGTTCCTTTACCCTTAGAGTCCCATCTGCTCAGGAGGCTTAGGTGCGAGGATTGGCTCAGATGATCCTCCCACCCTCATTCACTTTTCTCAGGCTAGACTCTCTCTCCTTTTCATTGGCTTGTCTTAGCTGTTAATAAGAAGTCTCTGGCCAGGGTCGCTGGGCTCCCATCTGTATTCCCAGCACTTTGGGAGGACAAGGTGGGCGGATCACCTGAGGTCAGGAGTTCGAAAGCAGCCTGGCCAACATGGCGAAATTGCATCTCTACTAAAAATACAAAAAATAGCTGGCATGGTGGTTGGTGCCTGTAATCCCAGCTACTTGGGAGGCTGACGCATGAGAATCACTTGAACCCAGGAGGCAGAGGTTGCAGTGAGCTGAGATCGTGCCACCAGCCTGGGCGACACAGTGAGATTCCCTCTCAAACAAAACATAAAAAACCAAAACCAACCAACCAATCAAACAAAAAAATTAACGAAACAAAAAACAATCTCTTGACCTACACAGAAACATTGGCCTCTCATGAGGTAAAAAGCTCAGAGCCCAGCCTTGCTTTATAGAAACTTCTAAGCAAGAAAAAAGTGGAAGTGTTTGTGTCCTGATTTCAAGGTGACTGCATAGCTCAGACACGTTGACTTAAAGGAGATCAAGAGTGGAGATGAGAAGAGTGAAACCAGGGAAACAGCATCTTCAAATCAGTGGACGAGGCTGTCAGTGACATCCCTCAGTCCTGATTCAACCTATTTGATTTCACCAGTTATTAACCCATCATGTGTCTGGATTTTTTCTCCCCAGTCCCTGGCTCCACCTCTTCTACCACAAACGTCAGCATGGTGGTATCTGCGGGCCCTTGGTCCAGTGAGAAGTCAGAGATGAATACTCTAGAAATCAACGAGAAACTGCACCCCCAGCAGGCAGAGAACAAACGTCAGTTTATAAACACCAAGGAGAAATATCTTGTAACTCAAGTGGCCTACTTTCTGGCCAAGGGGCAGAACACTTACAGTAAGTTCCCTAAGCTCACCATCACAAAAGTGATGAATGATGTCCTGTCTTCTCTCTGAGAAACGGAATTCTCTCTCCAAGAAGTAATGTAATACTTTTCATACTTGTAGGAAAATAGAAATGGGTATTTTCACCTTTTGTTAAAGTTGGAAGGGAAAGGTACTAAAGTATTTCAAAACTTTCCATGTTTGCAGTCAGGTGGGGATGGGCCTAGAGGTAAAGTCTCAGTTATGGTTTCAGAGACAGGCACAGAATGACCTGCTTTCTCCAAGAGGCTAAATCATGTTTTCAAGAATCCTCTCTGTACCATATAAGATCTGGCAGAAAAATAACATCTAGTCTATTGTTGTAAATGTCTCGGGCTAGTGAACTTTTATTCAGTTCAAGCTTCTGTTGAGGCCCAATAGGCAAATCTCTGTTCTAGGGACCCTGAGGGAAATCTGGTGATAGTACACAGTACCTGCTGTGAGGGGCATCAAGAGGAGTCTGCTCCTAATAGAACCCGTGGTATCTATAACCGACAGCATCAAGAGCAGGGAGTAGGGGCCGTGCAAGGTGGCTCAGTCCTGTAATCCCAGCACTTTGGGAGGCTGAGGCAGCTGGATCACGAGGTCAGGAGTTTGAGACCAGCCTGGGCAACATGGAGAAACCCCATCTCTACTAAAATTACAAAAATTAACGGGGCGTGGTGGTGGGCACCTGTAATCCCAGCTACTTGGGAGGCTGAGGCAGGAGAATCCTTTGAACCCAGGGCAGAGGTTGCAGTGAGCCAAGATCACACCATTGCACTCCAGCCTGGGCGACAGGAGAAGACTCCTCAAAGAATAAACAAAAATGCAGAGAGTCCCCTGGTGTGAGGGAAGTCCTACTTCCTGGGGGAAGAGGCTTTTGTTCCTATAGAAGAAGAAAGATCGCACCCGAGAATGTGTGGAAGTAGCAGTGCAGTGTGCAGAGCAGGAACCCTGGGCCTGTCACCTGGGCTCCATCCAAGTAGCTTGTCTGTCTGTCCCTCAGTTTCTCTTTCTTCCTCTCTAAATTTTGGAGGTTGAGATGCCATAAAGTGGGGAGACTGAAGAGTAAAGTGGTGGAAATCCCTGCCTAGAGCCTGGTACTGGGGACAATTATATCCTTTGGATGGACCTGGCTCCTGCCCTGTAGGCAGTGACCACCGCTGTGTGTCCAGCTTTTCACTGAGGCCGGTGTGTCTGTCTTTTCTCAGACTATGAAGAGTGCAAAGACCTCCTAAAATCTATGCTGCGGGATGAGCTTCAGTTGAAGGAGGAGAAGCTTGCAGAGCAGCTCGGGCAAGCTGAGGAGCTCAGGTGAGGGTGCCCTATGCAGGCAGGTGGGTAGGTGTGTAAATCTCTGATGTACAGCCACTCCTCTGGGTGAAGTAAGCGCTAAGCTGGGTCTGGGGAAGGGCAGGAATTGCCATGGCAGGCTTACAACACACAAAGATTTATGAAACAGAGAACAAGGATAATAATAAGTTATGGGTTGTAGTTGTTTCTCAGAGCCTTGATTTCTCTTTTTGAAAGAAGTTATTGTTGAGGTGAGATTTGCATAACACAAAATTAACTAAAGGAGTGGGAACCACCCAGCAGCATTGAGTGTACTGAAAATGGTGCGCCATCACCACCCCACTTACCCTTAGTCAGAATCACCTCCTGACTGAATGCGGCTTCTCATCCTTTCGGTCAATCAGTGTTGCCTTCTGGAGCCTGTCATTCTTTCCTTCTTTCATCTTTTCAACTGGCCCCGTCTGCACATGGCCTCATTTCTGTCCATGGCTTTGCATCTAGTGACTGCAAGATGCACTATGTGTATTTTCACATGGAAATGTCCATGGCCAGAGTGAGGAACTGAAAGAATGAATGTCTTTTTGAAAGTGAATAAGGAAGACACCAACTTTTGTTTAGAGAAGGGAAAGATGAATGGAACATCGTCGAGGATCTTACAGGAGCACTCTCTGGTATAGAGGAAGCCTGTAAACCATTTTTCATTCTTACTCTTGGCCACAGACATTTCTTTAAACATGTGCTGACCATCTCCTTGGAGGTCTCCTTGAGGACATTGTCTCAGAAATCTCTGTCGCAATATTCGATCTGATCACTCACCCCTTTCCACTGTTCAATTTTCTCTACTATCTCACCTTAGGCAATATAAAGTCCTGGTTCAGTCTCAGGAACGAGAGCTGAGCCAGTTAAGGGAGAAATTGCGGGAAGGGAGAGATGCCTCCCGCGCATTGAATCAGCATCTGCAGGCCCTCCTCACTCCGGATGAGCCGGCCAACTCCCAGGGGCGGGACCTCCGAGAACAGCTGGCCGAGGGCTGTAGGCTGGCACAGCACCTCGTCCGAAAGCTCACCCCAGGTAAGGTTTCCATAGGACCTGATGACCCAAAACCCCAGGCTTATGAGAGACTCCCGACCTCCATAGTTTCACAATGACAGTTGTATAGGTGGTGTTTTTTCCCACTAAACATATGTGGCCCTTCCAGGACTTCCTGGGTGAGATCAGAGATGGGAAACCCATGGAGTCGGAGGTCACAGTATTGCAAATGTCCCTCCTTCCTTGGTGGAGACGGTCTTTGGAGCCAGAGGCAACATCTCTCTAGTTGTAAAGGAGAGGAAGGAGGCTGTGACAGGAGGGTTTTTGTTAGAGTGAAAAGAGCTGTGGACTTAGAATGAAGGTTCCCAGGCTGTCTCTTTGGCAATGTTCTTAGTAACTGTCGGTGAGTGAGTGATTTATCTTTCTTGAGTTTCTCTCTCTCCATCAGAAAAGGCAGGCATGTTGTCTCTTGCAAGGCTGTGAAGCATCTCAATGTGGGAACACTTACGACTGCTTTTGAAAATGAGATAAAGCCCCTCGGCATGTGGTGTTGGAGAAGGCACTTGATGTGGGGGCATTTGGTGGTAGGAGGTGCTTCAGACTGGTGCACTCCCCATGGAGAGCATGTCCCTGAATAACACAGCAGAAGCCACATGGAAGGCCTGTGAAGTCTCCTGATGCATAGACGACTGTGGGGCCAGTTTGTCCTCTCCTAAGAGAAAGAATTAGGTTTGAAATGTGAACTGTGACAGGACACCAAGCCTGTGCCTGGGAATCAGATTTGTGGTGGGATGATGGAGACAGCTGCCAAAGTCCCGAGAGAGGCTGCACATGTCCCCAGTGATATGGGGAGCAAAGGGTCTTTTCAATATTTGGCCACATCTTGATGGTGGTCCTCCAGATCAGAAATGCATTGCCTGATGGATCAGGAAACCATGCCAGGGCATTTTGTTAAAGATAAAACATGAGAACTTTCAATTGAACGGTGACCCATGCCTAGATGTCCATGTCAGTGTGCACATTTGGCTGACTGTGCCTGCAGAATGTGAAGTGGGAAATATCTGAATGGACACTTCTGTATTTACAGAAAACTGTGAAGATGAGGATGAAGATGTGAATGTTGAGGAAACAGAGAAAGTACAGGAATCACGTGCCCCCAGGTAACACTAAATAATGAGGAGCAAGTAATGGGTTTTAACATAGGAAAAAGATGTAGGAGGCACACCCTGTCTGGCATCTAGGATGGGTCCAAAGCCTGCATTCCTTTGGCCACAGTGTGTGAAATTCAACCCAGCTTAGACACCGGGTGTGGCAGCTGTTGTGTTTCTCTGTGTGTGGTGAGTGTCATATCTGTACCGAACAGGGATAGCTGAGTCTTCATCTTTCTCAGCTCCTGTCTCTCCAGTGAAATGAACACCGGTTGGTCTCTTCCTCTCTGTCTGCCATGGCAGCCATGCTCTGTTGCAGAGAGAAGAGGATTGCCTGTTCCCTCTTAAGGGGAACCTCCTGTTTGCTTTCTGTGACCACTGTCTTAATGCCTTCTGTCAAAACCAGCTAGGGCTCCCTGGGGTCCGATCCCTCTGTGTTTAATCTTCTGACATCTCTCTCCCACCTGGCTCATCAGGGAGGTGCAGAAGGCTGAAGAGAAGGAAGAACCTGCGGACTCACTGGAGGAATATTCCATCGCTTATTCAAATAGCCACGGTCCTTGTGGGTCCAACCAGCCTCACAGCAACACCAAAATCACATTTGAGGAAGACCAAGTCAACTCACGTCTCATTGACTCATCCTCTCATGATGAATGGGAGGATGCTGTATCCATTATCCCAGGTAGCCTCTATTTTCCTTGTGTCTCATTCCTCTTTCTGTGCTGAGGAAGTATAACCCCGAAGACAGACTCTATACACACAAATTGGTTTACATAAAAATCTGCGATGGGATTGTAAACACAGATATCAGGGAGGTTTTCTGTCCTTCTCAGCTCATGTCATGCCTTTGTCTCCCGGTCCCCAGTGTGAAGTTACTGGACCCCAGGCAAGTGTGACAACCTCATAGTCACCTGAGTGCAGGAGGTGCATGGGAGGTAACTGTGAGGCTTCCTAGCTTCGATTCAGTATCTCTTGTCACCTGTGATTAAGTCATGTGTCCCTGAACAATGTCCATGGAGTTTCTATGCCTTTTGAAGGAGACTGGCAGCCTTGCCTTTGTTTTTGGATATATTGCTCCCCAGGCTTCACTACTCTCAGCTTTAATCTTGGTCTCTTTTAAGTCAGCTTGGTTAGCTGCCCAGTCCCATTGAAATGTGGACAGAAACTTTTCTTGTTTAGTTTGCTGATACAGTTCCATAAAGCAAGGCTGGACCCTGGTTCTCCACCCCATCAATGCAATAGCTGATCCAATGTTTCTTTGTAGCATCATAGATTGTTGTTGTTGGTGGCGGTGGTGGTTTTTTTTTGGCGATGGAGTCTTGCTCACCCAGGGTGGAGTGCAGTGGCACCATCTTGGCTTGATGCAACCTCCGCCTCCCAGATTGAAGTGATTCCCCTGCCTCAGCATCTTGAGTAGCTGGTACCACAGATACACATAACCACATCTGGCTAATTTTTGTATTTTTCGTAGAGATGGGGTTTCCCCATATTGGCCAGGTTCATCTTGAACTCATGACCTCAAATGATTCACCTGCCTTGGCCTCCCGAATCACAGATTCTTTTTAAAGCAAGAGTTGTTAGAATGCGTCTATCAGTTGGGTTTCATGTACAGATGCCTCTGAACATTTAATGTCCATGGTACCTGATGAGATAAATCAGTATTGCAGCAACACTCCTAGAAAATTGTTCGACTAATTTTTGGAGATTTTGGGGGGAAAATTTTATTTACTTTGCATAGACTCAGGCAGGGAATATGGCATTATAGTCTACCCCCCACAGAGGGAAATTTTGGCCTGTGGGACTGGAAAGCAGGGTCATCTACTTCTCACCAGACTTAGTCTAGACCACCCTAGAATATTCATGTCAGAATCCATGTTCTTGCCCTGAGAATAGTTGGGTCCTTGTGCTATGACTGGACAGTGATTTGGTCATATGTGAAGTGTGAATTGCTTAATGTGACCTGCTTCTCTGAATGTATTTACAGAAAATGAAAGTGATCGTGAAGAAGAGGAAAAAAAAGGGCCAGTGTCTCCCAGGTAATGCTGTGGAATTGTGAGCTGTGAATTCAGCAGTGACACCTGGGGATTGTAGATTTAGGGAAAACGAGGAAGCGATGAATAGAACTCTTTCTTTCATTCACTCAGCTACAAATTGTCCTTATTAACAATGTTGTGCATTATTTGTGGCACTTGTATTGGTTTTAATTTCATAGTCCTCTCAAGATAAGTACTTGCAATCAGTTGAGCCAGGTGAACTAGCCAAAGAGGGATATCTTGTTCATCTTTTCAAAAAACCAGCTCCTGGATTCATTGAGTGTTGTTGGTTTTTTTTTTTTTTTTTTTTTTTTTTTTTTTTGAGACGGAGTCTCGCTCTGTCACCCAGGCTGGAGTTCAGTGGCCGGATCTCAGCTCACTGCAAGCTCTGCCTCCTGGCAGAGAATTTACACCATTTACACCATTTACACCATTACAGAATTTACACCATTCTCCTGCCTCAGCCTCCCGAGTAGCTGGAACTACAGGCGCCCGCCACCTCTCCCAGCTAGTTCTTTATATTTTTTAGTAGAGACCGGGTTTCACCGTGTTAGCCAGGATGGTCTCGATCTCCTGACCTCATGATCTGCCCGTCTCGGCCTCCCAAAGTGCTGGGATTCCAGGCTCGAGCCACCATGCCTGGGCCATTGATTTTTTTGAAGGATTTTTTTGTGTCTGTCTCCTTCAGTTCTGCTCTGATGTTAGTTATTTCTTGCCTTGTGCTAGCTTTTGAATTTGTTTGCTCTTGCTTCTCTAGTTGTTTTAATTGTGATTTTAGGGTGTTGATTTTAGATCTTTCCTTTCTCTTGTGGGCATTTAGTGCTAGAAATTTCCGTCTCCATACTGCTTTAAATGTGTCCCAGAGATTCTGGTATGTTGTGTCATTGTTCTCAATGGTTTCAAAGAACATCTTTATGTCTGCCTTCATTTCATTATTTACCCAGTAGTCATTCAGGAGCAGGCTGTTCAGTTTCCATGCAGTTGTTCAGTTTTGAGTGGGTTTCTTAATCCTGAGCTCTAATTTGATTGCACTGTGTTCTGAGAGACAGTTTGTTGTGATTTCTGTTGTTTTATATTTGCTGAGGAGTGCTTGACTTCCAACTATGTGGTCAATTTTGGAATAAGTGTGATGCGATGCTGAGAAGAATGTATATTCCATTGATTTTGGGTGGAGAGTTCTGTAGATGTCTGTTAGGTCTGCTTGGTGCAGAGCTGAGTTTGCGTTCTGGATATCCTTGTTAGCATTCTGTCTCATTGATCTGTGTAATATTGACAGTGGGGTGTTAAAGTGTCCCATTATTGTTGTCTGGGAGTCTAAGTGTCTTTTTAGGTCTCTCAGGAGTTGCTTTATGAATCTAGGTGCTCCTGTATTGGGTGCATATATCTTTAGGATAGTTAGCTCTTCTTGTCTAATCGATCCCTTTACCATTATATAATGGTCTTCTTTGTCTCTTTGGATCTTTGATGGTTTAAAGTCTGTTTTGTCAGAGACTAGGATTGCAACCCCTGCTTTTTTTGCTTTCCATTTGCTTGGTAGGTGTTCCTCCATCCCTTCATTTTGAGCCTATGTGTGTCTCTGCACGTGAGATGCATCTCCTGAACACAGCACACTGATGGGTCTTGACTGTTTATCCAATTTTCCAGTCTGTGTCTTTTAATTGGGGCATTTAGCCCATTGACATTGAAGGTGAATATTGTCATGTGTGAATTTGATCCTGTCATTAAGATGTTAGCTGGTTATTTTGCCTGTTAGTTGATGCAGTTTCTTCCTAGCATCGATGGTCTTTACAATTTGACATGTTTTTGCAGTGGCTGGTACTGGTTATTCCTTTCCGTGTTTAGTGCTTCCTTCAGGAGCTCTTGTAAGGTAGGACTGGTGGTGACAAAATCTCTCAGCATTTGATTGTGTGTGAAGGATTTGATTTCTCTTTCACTTACGAAGCTTAGGTTGGGTGGATATGAGATTCTGGGTTGAAAATTCTTTTCTTTAAGAATGTTAAATATTGGCCCCCACTGTCTTCTGGCTTGTAGAGTTTGTGCAGACAGATGTGCTGTTAATCTGATGGGCTCTCCTTTGTGGGTAACCCGACCTTTCTCTCTGGCTGCCCTTACCATTTTTTCCTTCATTTCCACCTTGGTAAATCTGACAATTATGTTTCTTGGGGTTACTCTTCTCGAGGAGTATCTTTATGGTGTTCTCTGTATTTCCTGAATTTGAATGTTGGCCTGCCTTGCTAGGTTGGGGAAGTTCTCCCGGGTAATATCCTGAAGAGTGTTTTCCAGCTTGGTTCCATTCTCCCCATCACTTTCAGGTACACCGATCAAATGTAGATTTGTTCTTTTCACATAGTCCCATATTGCTTGGCAGCTTTGTTTGTTTCTTTTTACTCTTTTTTCTCTAAACTTTTCTTCTCACTTCATTTGGTTAATTTGATCTTCAATCACTGATATCCTTTCTTCCACTTGATTGAAATCAGCTACTGAAGCTTGTGCATGTGTCATGTAGTTCTCATGCCATGGTTTTCAGCTCCATCAGGTCATTTAAGGTCTTCTCTACACTGTTTATTGTAGTTAGCCATTCATCTAATCTTTTTTCAAGGTTTGTAGCTTCCTTGCGATGTTTTCACACATCCTCCTTTAACTCTGAGAAGTTTGTTATTACCAACTTTCTGAAGCCTACTTCAGTCATCTCGTCAAAGTCATTCTCTGCCCTTTTTTGTTCCGTTGCTGGCGAGGATCTCTGATCCTTGGTAGGAGAAGGGGCGCTGTGGTTTTTAAAAGTTTCAGCTTTTCTGCTCCAGTTTCTGCACCTCTTTGTGGTGTTCTCTCCCTTTGGTCTTTGATGCTGGTGACCTATAGATGGGGTTTTGGAGTGGATGTCCCTTTTGTTGAAGTGGATGCTATTCCTTTCTGTTTGTTAGTTTTCTTGTTAACAGTGAGGTCCCTCAGCTGCAGGTCTGGTGGAGTTTGCTGGAGGTCCACTCCAGACCCTCAAACAGGGATTTCTTGGTGTCGCCTGTTCTCTCCCCTGCGTTTAAATCCAGGGAGAGAATGTACATATGCTTTCTGCTTATTTTTTGTTAGTATGTTTTCCAGTATTTGTGCAAGAAAAGAAACTGAAAAAATAAACATATTCTATCAAAATATTGGGAAAATGGGGCCCTTAGCACACAAGATCTGTGTCTGCACTGCCGCAAGAGCTCTGTTCACTTGAATGCTGCATGGAAAATTCAACGCAATTTATGCAAAGTAGTTGAAATCTTGTGTTAGTGTCTGTGCTGCAAGTCATGAGGGTAGTTTACAGGGAGAGTCGGGGTGCCCTACATTGGCTCATCTGTGGCAAGTGTACTGAGCACGTGCAGCCCATTTTTGGTCATTCCCCAGGGCAGTCACCCTCTGCCCTGCATTTAGAAGGATACTTTTATTTCCGTGGAAGGAAAACTGGCTTTGGTTTCTGTGACCACTCCATTCTGCCTCCCATCAGATCATGTGGGAGGTTTTGCTGTCTAATCTCTGTCGGTTAAATCTTCTGTCATCCCTGTCCTGCCTGTGTCATCAGGAATCTGCAGGAGTCTGAAGAGGAGGAAGCTCTCCAGGAATCCTGGGATGAAGGTTATTTGACTCCCTCAATTCCTCCTGACGTGTCTGCCTCATACCAGTCTTATAGCAGCACCTGTCACTCATTAGAGGAACAACAAGTGGACTTGGCTCTTGACGTGGGCAGTGAGTACTCCATTGTGAAGGTGATAAAGCTCCAGTTCATGTCCCAAGTAGACCCCGTAATCTTGGGGCTTTCCGTCCCTGGTTGGGCTGAGAGTTGCCATCACTGTGGGTTTAACCTATATATCAATGTAGATTTCAATCACTCTAGAGTCGAGTCTGAAGTACAGGCATGGCGTGGTTCAGTGAGCTGTAATATCTTCCTAGTCTCAGGCCATGCTAGTGCCACCCTAGACTGACTGTCAGGACATTGAACTCAAGGCAGGTGTGGCAAACTCACACCAAGCCGTGCAGCACATGCCCAGGTGTTGTCTGTCAGATCAGTTCATGTGAATTAAATGTGTCTTGCCAGCTACAAAATTCCTCATGAGTTTTGTTCCCAAAGCATGTCTGTGTGGTTCTTTACCTGTCCGAGGCCAGTGTCACCCTTGTCTGCCTCTGAATCGGAGATGTGACCCAGGTTTCACTGAATTTATCCCCATTTTCTATGTCTTCTCAGTTGGCTTGTTTTAGCTCATCTGTCCATCGTCTTGCTGGTATGTTTTCTAGATAAATGACTGACTTTTCACCCACAAAAGCCATATAATAGCTGATGCTTCTGTGTCGAACCAAGTCTCGTTGTAACAAGAGCTGGAATATTACACCCCTACATGAAATCTCAGTGTCCACAATCTCATAAACTATCAAATCCTGGGTATTTGATGTGAGAAACCTGAATATTGCAGTATCTCTCCTACGAGGTGTTAGAAGTATTTGCCTAGAATCTATTGGGAAAGTCATTGCTCATTTGTGTACACAAACCTAGGACAGATCACATTGGGAAGATAACATTCCAAAACAGGAGAATTTTGCCCAAGGCTCATGAAAGGAACCAAGTCAGTTCTCTCAAGACTTGACCTCATGCCTCTGGTTATGTTTCTCTCAAAGTCTTCTGTTCCCACACTGAGAAGACTGATGTCCCTGTGTTAGGATTGGACAGAGGAATGTTTCTGTGTGCAAGGAAGAACTGCTTCATGTAAGAGGCCCCATCTGAATTTATTTGCAGGACATTGGTGTGATGAAGTGAAAAAGGAGGACCAAGAGGCCACAGGTCCCAGGTGAGTCTGAGAAATTGTGGACAGTTCATTTGCTGTTGACACCTAGAGACGCCAAGTGCAGGGAAAACAGTACATGCTGAAAAGAGTGATTTTGCCTTATCAGACAATTCTGAATTATGCCTACTAATATTGCTTTTGGTTTTCATTACAGTAAATATTTAGGTTTCCATTTTTTCCCACCCTTATCATTTACTAACCTACTGAAGGTTGACCATGCCTCAAAAGCTGTATTCTCATGGTGACTGCAGGGAAACTTGAGCACATTTTATGCAAAATTATTGAGCCCACTCTTTTCATGATCACTGTTCATTGTTCGTCCTGAGGGCACAAATACAAAGTGTCCTTTGACTGCCTCATCAGTGTGTCACCTGGCCGATTCACTGAGCTCTTGCTCTCTCTGTCTATATCTGTCTCTCTCTCTCTCTCTGTGTGTGTGTGTGTGTGTGTGTGTGTGTGTGTGTGTTTCTTTCTCTTTCATCCTTTTCTACCTGGCCCTGATTGTGCCAACATTAAGGCAATAATCTGTTACCTCATTAATAGAGCTGTCCTTTTTCTTTCCAAACACTTCCTTATGTTACCTATGAAATCTAGCTGGGGCTGTGTGGTTTCTGATTCCCCCTGGCTTATTCTTTACTTTTCCTACTTTTCCAGGCTCAACAGGGAACTGCTGGATGAGAAAGAGCCTGAAGTCTTGCAGGACTCACTGGATAGATTTTATTCAACTCCTTGCGGGTATCTTGAACTGCCTGACTTATGCCAGCCCTACAGAAATGCCTTCTGCTCGTTGGAAGAAGAGCACTTTGGCTTGGCTCTTGATATGGACAGTGAGTTCCTTACTATGAAGGTGATAAGGCTCCACCTGGTCTTCCCGATAGGGGTGATATTCCTGTTCCAAGTGACCCTTCCTGACCCGAGAGATGTCATTGCTGCTGGCAGGACCAATGGACACATATAGGTTGTAATGCAACTGTAGTTTCAGTTGGAAGCCCAGATATGAAATGGGTCAGTGAGCATGGCTCTATTCCTAGTCTCCAGTCATGCCTGTGGCAACCTGAACCCACTCTCAGCACATTGGACCGAGGCAGATGTAAAAAATTCACAGAACTATGATTCGGACTCAACGTTTGTAGATTTCCTCCTTTATTCTAATTTCAGTGTCTTGCGACCATGAACGAGTTGGGAATTTGATGAGACAGGGCTGAATACAGCAGTTTTCCTCCTAGGAATCATCTGGGGCATTTTCTTTGAATTGATGGGAACAATAAGGCATAACTATTTGCACAAATTTGGGATAAATGATTTTGGGATAGCTGTCTACCAGAATAGGGACATTTGACCCTTGGTTCTGAGATGTAAATCAAAGAATCTGTATCATGACCGGCTTTGAGGCCTCCTGCAGTGTATCTCTCACATTATCCTGTTCTCATGCTGAGGAGCCTGTGATCCCTGTGTGGGGATTAGACAGTGGACTGTTCTGGGTGTAGGTGAATTGGCTTATTTTGCCAGTCCCTGTCTGATTTTATTGCAGGAATTACAAAGGAAGAAGAGGAAGAAGACCAAGGCCCACCATGCCCCAGGTAACTCTGAGCAATTGACAGCAGCTAATTCTGTGTTGACACCTGGAGACTCCTGGTTCGGGGAAAACAGAGCGGGCCGACATTATTGATTACATCTTTTCAACCAAGCCTGAATTATTCCTACTAACATTGCTGTTGGTTTTCATTGCATTACATATTTAGGTTCCCATTTCTTCCTCCCCTTATCATTTACTAACCTACTGTAGGTGGACCATATCTCAAAAGCTCTATTCTCATGGTGACTACATGGAAACTTGAGCACATTTGATGGAAAATTATTGATCACAGCCTTTTCATGATCACTGTATGCTGTGTGTCCTGAGGGCACTAACTCAGAGTGTCCTGTTACTCCCTCATCAGTGTGTCACCTGGACAACTCACCAAGCGCTCTCTGTCTCTCTCTGTCCCTCTCTCTCTGCCTCTGTTCTCTGTCTATCTTTCTCTTTCATCCTTTTCCATTTGGCCCTGTTCTGTCCCAACATGAAGGCAATAATTTGTTACCTCATTCATGGATCTATCATTTTTCTTTCTTGACCACTTCCTTGTGCTACCCATGAAATCTAGTTGGGGCTCTGTTGTGTCTGATGTCTCCTGACTTATTCTTTACTTTTTCTGCTTTTCCAGGCTCAGCAGAGAGCTGCTGGGGGTAGTAGAGCCTGAAGTCTTGCAGGACTCACTGGATAGATGTTATTCAACTCCTTACAGTTATCTTGAGCTTCCTGATTCATGCCATCCCCAGGGAAGTTCCCTTTACTCATTGGAGGAACAACACGTTGGCTTTTCTCTTGGCGTGGATGGTGAGTACCTTTCTCTGAAGCTGATAAGGATCCACTGAGTGTTCCGTATAGAGATCATATCCTGTTCCAAGTGGCCGTTACTGAGCTGAGAGATGTCACTGCTGCAGTGAGGACCTATAGGCACATGTAGGTTCAATGAAACTCTAGTTCCACCTGGAAGCCCAGACATGGGATGGGTCAGTGAGCATGGCTCTCTCCCTAGTCTCAGGCCATGCCTGTGGCGCTCTGATTCTACTCTCAAGACATTGGACCTGGGCAGATGTGACAAATTCAGAGAACTATGATTTTGACTCAAGGGTTTCCAGATTTCCTTTCTCACTCTAATTTCAGTGTCTAAAATCCTCACAACCATGAACAATCTGAGGATTTGATGAGACAGGGCTGAATATTGCAGTTTTTCTCCTAGACATCACTTGAGGGCATTTGCTTTAAATTGATTGGAAAAATATGGCATAACCATTTGCACAAACTTGGGACAAATGATATTGGGATAACGATCTACCAGAAAAGGGACATTTTACCCTTAGTTTCTGGGACAAAAACCAAGGAATCTCTATCATGACCAGCCTTCAGGCCTTCTGAAATATATCTCCCACAGTGTCTTATTCTTATGCTGAGGAGCCTTAGGTCCCTGTGTAAGGATTAGACAGTGGATTGTTATGTGTGTAGGAGAATCAGCTTCATGTGTCTGAATTTATTGCAGAAATTGAAAAGTACCAAGAAGGGGAAGAAGATCAAAACCCACCATGCCCCAGGTAACTTTCAGCAATTGTGGACGCTTAATTCTTTCTTAATACCTGGAGACGACAGATCCAGGGGAAAGCAGTGTGTTTGGTTTCATGTTTTCAACGAAAGCTGAATTACTCCTACTGACAATGCCGTTGCTTTTCATTGCAGTAGAGGTTTAGGTTTCCATTTCTTCCTCCCCTTATCATTGACTAATGTACCATAGGTTGACCATACCTCAAAAGCTGTACTCTCATGGCGACTGCATTGAATTTCAATCACATTTTATGGAAAACTATTGAGCTCACTCTTCATAATCACTGTTTGCTGTGTGTCATCCAGGCACTAACTCAGAGTGTCCTTTTACTCCCTTATCAGTGTGTCACCTGGCCAATTCACTCAGCTCGCTTTCTCTCTTTCTCTCTCTCTCTCTCTCTCTCTCTCTCTGTGTCTTTCTCTTTCATTGTTTTCTACCTGGCCCTGTTCTATCCCAACATAAAGGCAACAATGGTTTACCCGTTAAAAAGATCTATCCTTTTCCTTTTTTAACCACTTCCCTATGTGACCCCTGAAATCTAGTTGGGGCTCTGCGGTGTCTGATTTCCCCTGGCTGCTTCTTTAGTTTCATCTCCTTTTCCAGGCTCAACGGGGTGCTGATGGAAGCAGGAGAGCCTGAAGTCTTGCAGGACTCACTGAATGGATGTTATTGGACTCCTTCAAGTTACTTTCTACTACCTGACTCATTCCAGCACTACACAAGTGGCTTTTACTCACTTGAGGAACAGCATGTCAGCTTGGCCCTTGACGTGGACAATGGGTTTGTTACTTTGACGATGATAAGGTTCCACCTGGGTTTCCAGATGGGAGTCCTATTCCCATACTAAGTAGCCCTTCCTAAGCTGAGAGATGTCATTGCCGCAGGCAGGACTTACAGGCACATGTAGGTTTGAATGAAACTGTAGTTCCGTTTGGAATCCCAGATATAGGATAGGAAAGTGGGCAGAACTCTATTCCATTCTCAGACCATGCAGTGGCAACCTGTGCTCAGTCTGAAGACACTGGACCCAAGTTAGGTGTGACACGTTCACATAACTCTGCAGCACATGCTGGAAGTGATCTGTGAGATATTCTGATTTGAACCAGGTATCTCTGGGTAGCTACAAAGTTCCTCAGAGATTTCATTTTACGCGCATGTCTCTGAGCTTCTATGCCTGCTCAAGGTCAGTGTCATCTTTGTGTTTAAGTCATCCAAAGGTGTTACCCTGGTTTCAATGAACCTCCCCCCATTCTTTGTATCTTCAGTGTTGGTTTGTTTTAGCTGATCCATCTGTAACACAGGAGGGATCCTTGGCTGAGGATTGTATTTCAGAACCACTGACCGCTCTTGACAATTGTTAACCCACTAGGCTCCTTTGGTTAGAGAAGCCACAGTCCTTCAGCCTCCAATTGCTATCAATACTTAGGAAGACCACAGCTAGATGGACAAACAGCGTGGAGAGCCCTTAGCCCTGCTCCTCTCAATTCCATCCTGTAAAGAACAGGAGCCAGGAGCCGCTGGCAGGAGACAGCATGTCATCCGGGACTCTGCCGGTGCAGAATATGAACAATGCCATGTTCTTGCAGAAAACGCTTAGCCTGAGTTTCATAGGAGGTAATCACCGGACAACTGCAGAATGTAGAACACTGAGCAGGACGACTGGCCTGTCTCCTTCACACAGTCCATGTCACCACGAATCTCACAACAAAAAGGAGAAGAGATATTTTGGGTTCAAAGAAAGTAAAAAGGGACTGTAGCTACATTTCTTTATTTTGAACCCCAAATATTTCCTCATCTTTTTGTTGTTGTCATTGATTGTGGTGACATGGACTCGTTTGTAGAGGACAGGTCAGCTGTCTGGCTCAATGATCTACATTCTGAAGTTGTCTGAAAATGTCTTCATGATTCAATTCAGCCTAAACGTTTTGCCAGGAACACTGCAGAGTCAATACTGTGACTTTCCAACCTCAGCCTGTCTATCTGCGGGCATAGAAGGTCTAGTTTGTCCATCACCATTATCATGATATCAGGACTGGTTACTTGGTTAAGGAGGGGTCTAGGAGATCTGTTGCTTTTAGAGACACCTTACTTATAATGAAGTATTTGGGGAAGTGGTTTTTAAAAGTATAAACGTCATGTATTCCAATCATCATCCTCTAAACACTTTATCGTTTATTAATCATCCCTGCCTGTGTCTATTATTATACCCATATCGCTACACTGGAAATTTTCTGTCTCAATTTTTACTCTGCCTCTGTTTTGGCTAGTGTCTGCTGTTGGAAAAAAAACCATTCTCTGCCTGAGTTTTAATTTTTGTCCAAAGTTATTTTACCCTATACAATTAAAAACGTTTGCCTATCGCTCTGGACTGTTGGATTGTTTTTTACATTCAGTGTTAGAATCTTTTATTATGCTGATTGGTTTTGGTGGGTTCTGATACAAATTAATAAAAAAATTTTCATTTCCCTGTTTATTTTCTAATCTCTTCCACATTGTAGACTATGTTTATCATATGTAGCAGAATATATTTACTACATTTCTTGATTCTAATTATTTTATTCTTTGTGAGTGTGTGAGTGTGTGTGTGTGTGTGTCTGTGTGTGTCTGTGTGTGCCTTTGGCATTTAGGAAGGGTTGCATAGCTCCTGTTTAATATTGCACTAAAAATGTTTTTGATAGTTTTCCCCCCTTTGAACTAGACACACTTCAAAAATTTGTTTTATATGTTTTAAATTATGACTTTCAACCTCAAAGATTTCCATAAGACAGCAAATTACATATGCGTTATCTTTTTTCTACCTCCCTTACCTGCCACTTCTCTTTTTTTTTTTTCTTTGTATTTTTTAGTAGAGACAGGGTTTCACCGTGTTAGCCAGGATGGTCTCGATCTCCTGACCTTGTAATCAGCCCGCCTCAGCCACCCAAAGTGCTGGGATTACAGGTGTGAGCCACCGCGCCCGGCCTGCCACTTCTCATAATAGTATTTGAACCTAAACATACACCAGTGACATTCTGTGATTGTCATCTTGGCCCCACCTTGGTTTTTGGTTAGATCCACAATTAAATATATTAATGCTCATGAGCTATTCAAAAGTGAATGTCACAGTCATCACTTGCTGAGTGGTACTCATCCTTAACAGAGTCCTCCTGAGGGAATCAGGTCTCGCTGAGCTTA
The DNA here is from genome assembly GCF_024542745.1 of Macaca thibetana thibetana. Lineage (NCBI taxonomy): Eukaryota > Metazoa > Chordata > Mammalia > Primates > Cercopithecidae > Macaca > Macaca thibetana. Next base: position 15,431,086 of record NC_065578.1, read on the forward strand.
GCATGTTTAATAATCTTTTCTCATGGTCTTGCATGGATCGCATGACCGGATATAAGGTACTCGCCCAAAATGATTTTTCCTGAGTTTTTAGGAGATACTGTCTTCCCTGGGGGACATACACGGTGTATGTTCTCATTGTGGGATTCAATTTTGTTCTACCAGGACCTCTAATTTCTGCCAGTTACTTCGTTCCTGTGTTCTCTTCACCACGAGTCTCCAGAGGATGCTTCCTCTGTTCCTGCCTCCCCATCTCCCAGCAATTCTGCGTTTCCAAGATTGGCACCTCTGGTCCTCTGCACGGTGAAGCCCCTTCCTTTCAATTCCCCAGTAGCCAGTGCTCTAATCCACCAGGTCTCAGGCATGATCTGTTTCTCCACACGCTCTTTCTGAGGGTAGTTTTACCTGTGTTCTGTCATGAACAGGCGCGCCCTGCTGTTCTGGCCTCGATTTGCATAGTGTCTCCTGCTCCCTCTGCAGTTGTGTGGCTCTCAGACCCAGCTGAAGACAATCTCCTGAGGGCCACAGTGTTCCCTAGCCCAGGTGTTTAGGGCCAGGGTTACAGGTGGGAGTTTTGACTCTCTAACCCCTAGGGCTTTGAAGTGTCCGTTGAGAAATTCAGCGGTCATCATCCTAGGTGGACTTGCTCTCTCCTATCCTCCTACTTCTGCTATGCTTTTCTAGTATTATAGTTTATATTTAGTTGCATAATCCATTTTGAGTTAGTTTTTGAGTGAGTATTGAGGTTCAGGTGAATTTCTTTCCTTTGGGGATATGCATGTCCAGTTGTTTCTACAAAATTTGTTGACAAGGGAGCGCCTTCTCCACTGAATCATATCTGGAGGTTTGTCAATCCATTGGCTGGTTGAGACTGGTGAGAGGACTGTCCTGGTGTTTGGACAGAGAGACAGGGCATGAAGTCGGGTGGTTCTTAAGGGAAATATTAAGGAAGGCCCATTGTTGTATGAGGCATAGGAAAGCCCCAAGCACAACTGGGGTGCCCTCTACCAGCATGTTGCAGCACACTCATCTCTGCTCTCTCCACCTCTCCTGTTGCAAAAGCTTGGGTGTGCACAGACACTGGGGTCGAGTGGTGTCTTTGGGCACTTTTGAGCATTGACAGCGAAGCTCCAGCATCAAATCTTACAATATCAAGCAGCCGGGTGGATCGCCTGAGGTTAGGGGTTCACGACCAGCCTGACTAGCATGGTGAAACCCCGTCTCTACTAAATCCAAAACAAATTAGCCGGGCATGGCAGCGCATGCCTGTAATGTGAGCTACTGGGGAGGCTGAGACAGGAGAATCGCTTGTGTACCTGGGAGGCGGAGGTTGCAATGAGCTGAGATCACACAATTGCACTCCAGCCTGGGCACGAGAGCAAAACTCCATCCCCCAAAAAATAAAGAAATAAAAATAAAAGAATATCAAGCAGCCAAAGAAGCAGGAAAACATGACACATAATGAAGAATCTAATGATCTAGTTGAAAGTGAGACACATGTTGAAAATAGAAGAAAAAGACATTAAAAACAGTATAAGTTTAATTAAGTGGAGAGGTTGAAGATTTTTTAAATATCAAATTCTCTAGATAAAAACTATGATTTACAGTCTGAAATGGAGGAAGGCACTGGATTAAACATTGCAGAAGGGAAGATTATTGAACTAGAAGGAATAGAAGTTGAAACTAACATAAATGAAACACACAGTCACAAATGACTTGAAAACATAAAAAGACCATCAGTATAAAAACTTTAAACACCCTCTAGAGGCTAAATGGAATCCCTGAAGGGCGTGTAGTGGAGAAGAGAGACAAAGATATTTAAAACATTGGATGGAAGATTTAGAAGCTCCATGGAAAGCATAAACTTCCAATATTACAGAAATACAAATATTCTAAGAACAAGAAACATGAAGAAAAGTTCACCAAGGAACACCTGAATCAAATCCATCAAAACCAGTGATCAAAAGGAAATCCTAAAAGTAATCAAAGGTGAAAGAACATGTTCCATACAGAGCACTGCCTAGAAGGATGGCATAAGATTTCTCATAGGAAACTTGACAAACAAGAAGTTTGCAATAAAGCACTTAGAGAAACTGTCGCCTACAATTCTACACCTGGTCAAATGATCTTTCAAATATAAACATGAGATAAAATATTTTTGAACAGAAAACAAAACGATCTCAATTTGCAGATGGTGTGATCCTATGGATAGAAAATCCCAAATAATAATTACAAAGGCAAACACACATACATGCTCACAGACACCACACACACACACACACACACACACACACACACCCCCCCACAGAGTTAATAAGTGAATTTAGCAAACATTCAGCAAACAATCCATTGTGTTAGCAATGAACAATCCGAGAAGAAAATTGACACAATGATTTCATTTATATTAGCATCTATAAGAATAATACACCTGGGAATAACTTTGTTCAAGAAGCTGCAGTAATTGTACACAGACAACTCCTGAACATTGCTCGAGGTCACGTGGTCCTGCACCCATGGGCAAAGTGATGGTCTGGGCTCAAAACGCAGCCCCGCCCATCCACACCAACCCATGAAATTGGTAGGAAACCTGACAGCCAAGTGGCGGATTGGCTTTTTTTCTCACTCTTCTTTTTCCTGGTGACCTTCCGTCACCAGGAAGCCGGCTTCCTGGGAAGAAAAGCAAAGTAAGGGAGGAGATTCCCAAACAACCTCCCTCCTTGGGGTCCAGGCAGAGTAGGTCTAGGTCCCCCTAATAACGGAGGTCTCCCCTGAGTGAGCGATGTGAGCACACGAGCAGACCTGCTGGCAAAAGGGGACCAGCCTGGAATACCAGCACTTCGGGAGGCTGAGGCAGGAGGATCACTTGGGCACAGGAATTCGAGACCAGCCTGGGCAACATAGAGACTTTTTTTGTAGAGACCCAGTCTCTACAAAAAAATTAAAAAATAAAAAAAAAATTAGCTGGACTTGGTTGAGCCTGGGAGGTCGAGGCTGCAGTGAGCCATGATCGTGCCACTGCACTCCGGCCTGCCTGGGTGACGGAGGAAACCAAAATGAAAATCAAAAACAAGGACAGAAGATGCAGAGAAGATCCAGCACCATGCTAACCTCAGAGGAGGCGGCACGGGTTGGTGACCATCCCCTGGAGTTTTTTTCTTAAAGACCCTCATTCAGTCCAGGCACGGTGGATCACGCCTATAATCCCAGAGCTTTGGGAGGCCGAGGCTGGTTACCTGGCTTTGGGGTGATCGAATCCCTGCAGCACTGGGGGGCTGGAGCATCCTCAAGGGCAGCCTCTCTTTCAGCCCATTAGCAGCTCATGCATTTTGCTCTTAGATGACTCAGAGGCAGGAAATCAAATCATCTCATTAAAGTCACCAAAAAACTGTCGTTAAACTAGTAAAGATGCTGTGCTTTCGATCAGAGGACAGTGCGTTTCTTCATTCACTGAACCCTGGCTGAGCCCTCCTGCTGTGGGAGGCTGCCCCTACAAGAAACGGAGCTCCTGCCCCCAGGTTCACCTGAGTAGCTGAGGGACGTGGACAGGAAACCAGGCCTGCAGAGTGGAGGGTTCTGCTGAGAGCAGAGTCATCACCACAGCCCGTCCCCAGGGAGCCCCCCATGGAGGCTGCATAAGCAAACATGGCCCATGGCAGGCAGGATGTCCTCACACAGGCTTGAAGAAGGGGCTGGGGGCTGGGATGCCTGTGCCTTTAACAGGGCGTGTAGCCCACCCCACACCTCACTCTCTTGGGTCTAGCTGCTGAGCTAACTTCCAGAATTCCAGAATCACAAACTCAACTCGGGTTGGAAACACTGCAGTGACTCAGTCACTGGTTCCATGAACTTGGGGTGGGGTCCAAGAATCTGCATTTCTCACAAGTCCGAGATAACGCTGATGCTGGAATCCCAGGGACCATGCTTTGAAGACCCCTGATCTGGAGGCGAGGTCGAGGGCCAGGAGTCTAAGCCGGCCAGAGCCAGCCTGCTGCCTATTTTTGTAAATCAAGTTTTGTTGGAACACCTCCATGCCCGTTTGTTTACAAATCCTCTCAGGCTGCTTCTGAGCTCCAAGGCCAGGGCTGAGGAGCTGCAACAGAGACTGGCTGGCTGGCAAAGCCTAAATTATTTACTATCTGGTCCTTTACAGAAAGAGTCTGGGCACCTGCTCTACGCCATCCTCTCTCCCAGGTTCAGGGGACACCTGGCCACTCCTCCCTTCCACCTCACCCTCAGCTGCCACTGCTGCTTCCCAGATCCCTGAGAAAACACAAGCAACCAAAAGTCACCTTCCCCACACAGGGACACGATCTATGTTCAAAGGCACCTTCCTTCCTGTGGCTACCCAGTGAACCGGCCCCACAGTGTCCGTGGCCACGTGGCCGCTCCCAGCCCCACGCCCACTCAAGGGCATCCCAAGCCCATTCCTCCTTCTTCAGGAGGCACTGCCAGCTGCACCCAATGAGTTATTATTTCTCTCATCTCCAAATAAAACAAAAAGCACAGTTGCTGTTTTGTGTGAGACAGTCTCACTGTGTCGCCTAGGCTGGAGTACAGTGGCTCAATCTCGGCTCACTGCAACCTCCGCCTCCTGGCTTCAAGTGATTCTCATGCCTCAGCCTCCTGAGTCCCTGAGATTACAGAAGTGTACCACCACACCTGGCTAATTTTTGTATTTTTAGTAGAGACAGGGTTTTACCATGTTGGCCAGGCTGGTCTTGAACTCCCGACCTCAAGTGACCCGCCCGCCTCGGCCCCCCTAAATGCTGGGATTACAGGTGTGAGCCACCTCACTCGGCCTAAAAAGCACAATTTCTTTGACCCACTTTCTTCTCCCCTGTTTCTCACCTTCCATTCACAAGAAAATTCCTCAAATTTTTCCTTGAGTTGTCTGCGATTCGTCTCCTTCTTCCGGCTCATAAACCGACTCCAATGAGCCTCTGCCCTCACCACTCCTTGGGAGCTGCACTTGCCAAGGTCGCGGTCACCTTTTTGTTGCTAGGTCCAGCGGTGCCCGTTTTATCAGGGAGACAGAGGCTCTGCCTGCGGTTTCCCCATCTCCCAGGACTCCACGCCCCCTCCCGTCCCTCCAGCCACTCCTTTTCAGTCTCCTGGGCTCTTCCTGCTCATCTCTGTCCTCCAGTGGCTGCCCTTGCTCAGGCCTTGAACCTCTTCTTTTCCCTCCCCACCACACCCCTCAGATTTCTGCCCATCTCGTGGCTCTGAACCCCGTCGCTATGCTGCAGACCCCACCCCCTCTACCTCTCCCCTGAACCCCAGAGCTGTTTATTTCCTGCCTGTGGGGCTCCGCTACAAGGGTGGGGAACGTGTGCCTCAGATTCCCGGGTCAGACACTGAGCTTCCGACTGCCCTCACCCCCGGCCCACCTCTTCCCAGAGTGGCCCCCCACCCTCACAGGTGTCAGTCCCACTCCTGGGAGTCACCCAGACTCCTCCCTTCCTCCCACGTCCCGCCTCCCACATCCAGTCCATTACTGGGCCAGGGGCTCCATGCCTGTCCCTGTCTCCTCCCGGGCCCAGGCTCTTGTGCTGCTCCTCACAGCGTTCCCTGTGCCCACCTCGACCCCTGCCGGCAGACTCTACGTGGCCAGGGTGATCCTCGCAGAACATAAGTTCCATTATGTCATTGCTTTGCTCCAAACCTTCCTACGGCTTCCATTCCACTCAGAGCCAAAGTCCGATCTTAACAGTGGGTCCACAACCTTTCTAGCCACAGCCCCCGGCTGATCCCCTCACACACTGGCCCCTGCCACACTGTCTCCCTGGGGGTCTGTGAACCCAGCAAACAGAGTCACTCCCACCTCAGGGCTTCATGCACTCCCCTCCGCCTGCCCGAATTCAACTTCTGACCACCATGGTCTGCCTGAGCCCCCTCCCATGTTTGCCTCTTTATGCCAAGGTCACCATCTGGGGGAGGTCTTCCCTGGACACCTCCCTTACATCGCAATCCCTGTCTCCCCCACACTCCCTGTTCCCGCCCCTGGGCTGTTTCTCCCCCAGCGCCTGTCACCTGCTCACATGCCTTCTCCTCCACCTACTCGCCTGGCTTGTGCTGTCTGCCCACCAAGATGCCGGCTCCGGGAAAGCAGGGAGATTTGTCTGCTGGTTCCCAGCTGTGCCTGGCACCTAGTAGACACGGAACAGGTATTTGTTGAGTGAATGAATGAGTGGGTGGATGCCTCTGCGACCCAGCCTGCTGAAGGCGGGAGGAGAGAGAGCACTGGAGAGGCAGCCGGGGCTGGTGGTCTGCTTTACTGCAGGTAGCACGGCCCAGGGCGCTGGGGATGGGGCTCCCATGCGGAACAAGGGCAGCCTTCTCCGGAGGGTGCAATCCCCGCTGTGTCCAGTGGGGGTGCTCAGGGCAGCTACCGGTGCAGGGGCAAGCGGCACCGCTGGCCACTCAGGGAGGCGTCCCTGGGAGGCCACCTGTCCCACTCCCCACCCCTCTGGACTCCGAGAAGTGTTGACCTGAGGTCAAGCTGTGTCTGTGCTAGCCGCCAGCTCTCCAACCTGCAGCCACAGGCGGAAAGTGTACACCGTTTGCTGACCACCTTACAAGGAACTGCGGGCCACCAACACAGCCTCTGTGTCTTTCCTCCCCAGGGGCCCAGCAGCACATCCCACCACCTTTGCCACCTCCCAGGGGAGGAGGGGTTGGTGAGGTTTCCCCCACAGCCCCTGCTTTGCATTTCAGGATGCAAGACACACAGGCAGAGCCAACTGGCCCGGAGTCCACCTTCTGGAGCTGCAGATGCCACTGTCCAATCAGGAGCGACTGCATCTGCCAGGCAGCCAATCCCTGTGGAGCCGACATCCTTAGGGAGATAGTGTGAGTTCCAGGATGGGCGCAGTGGCTCCTTCAGTGCAGAGGGAAGCAGGCACGGCTAAGCTGGGTGGCCCCGGGGTCCCTGATACCTCCGGGACTGGGGAGAACAGGCTTCAGAAACCGTTTGCCAACCCACCGGACCCAAGAGGGGAGCCTAGCAGCTGAGGGGTTGCAGGGCCCAGGGTCCAAGCAGGGAGCCCACAGGCTAGGTCCGTCCCTTCAGCTCCACTTCCACTTGGTCTGCCAATGACCTGGAGCAAATCTTCCAGATTTAGATTTGGAGAAACGGAAGCATGGGGCATTTAGAAAGGCCTGCCCAACTTGTCACGGAGCAAAGAGAAGCGAGATGTGAAAATGCTTGGAGCCCAGGAAGGAATCCGGTCATTAAATCCTAGCTCTTCCCCTTGACATGGTTGGCTGACAAGGACAGGGGACCCAGGAAGGTCGGGAGGCTCCCTCTATGGGCATTTACTTTTTTCCTACCAACTTACTACTTTGAAAACTTTCAAACCTCATAAAAATGGAAATAATTGGAATGGCAATAAATCCCCATATACTCTTCATCCCAATCACTCACCAATTGTTTCCCTCTTATCTCACTCGTATGCATTCCCGCTCCTCTCCTCCCTTTTTCTTCTCTCTCCACGCACACACGCACACACATGCCATGCATACATGCACAGGCACACATCTACATACGCACAGGCACACACATGCACACACCACCACATGCACACACATGCACACGTACAGACACACATGCAGTGCACACACGCGCACACATAGGCACACATGCACATGCACACACAGGCACACACACATGCGCACACACCCACATGCACACACACACTTTTCCCTGAACTGTTTGAAAGTGCGTTGCAATCCCCTGAGCTCCACCCCTCAATACCTCAGCACTTACCTGAGAGTTATGTCTTAACCGCACCACCAGCATTGTACCTAAGATACTTAGCTCAGTATCACTGGATCCTCTATTCGGTGTTCCCAATCATTCCAAAATAACTCCTACAGCTTTACAAAAATCTGGGATCCATTCAAGGCTCTCAAATGGCATTGGTTATTTCTCTCTCCTCTGTCTCAATCTAGAAGCAACCCCTCATATTTTTCATTTTTGTGTTTTATGACGCTGACCTGTTTTGAAAAGTTCAGGTCATCTGTCCTGCAGACAGTCCCTCGGTTTTGATTTGTCTGACTGTAGCTTCGGGATTCAATTTAGCTGAACCTTTCTGGGGAGGTCTTGTCCTTCCCATGCATCCAGGCAGGGCCAAAGAAGCAACTTTGCCCATCAAGGGCAAGACCAGGTTTGGCCATTTGGTTAAGGTGGTGTCTGCCAGGGCACAGCTCTTTCTTTCTTTTCTTCTCTTTCCTTTTCCTTTTCCTTTTTTTTTTTTTTTTTTTTTCTTTTTTTGAGAGAATCTCACTCTGTCACCAGGCTGGACTGCAGTGGCATGATCTCAGCTCACTGCAACCTCTGCCTCCCGGGTTCAAATGATTCTCCTGCCTCAGCCTCCCAAGTAGCTGGCACTAAAGGTGTGTGCCACCATGCCCAGCTAATTCTTGTAATTTTAGTAGAGACGGGGTTTCACCATGTTGGCCAGGATGGTCTCGATCTCTTGACCTCGTGATCTGCCTGCCTCGGCCTCCCAAAGTGCTGGGATTACAGGCGTGAGCCACCGCGCTCCCGGCTACTGCTCTTTCTTTTCTTCATGATTAACCAGGAATCCCAGGGAGGGTTCTTGAAGACTGTGTGAATACTCGGTTCCCCTATGACTCCCCAGTGGAGGTGTTTTCTCAACTGCAGTTTTTCTAGAAAGGCCAAATATGTTGCCAGTTTGGGTTCTGAATGCAGAGTTGGTGAGAGGACAGGAAGCCGAGTTTCTTTAAACACAGAAAGGAATCCTGGGGATCTTGAACTGTCATCAAAGCCACAGCCCCAGGAAGGCATCGCTGGTGAGACTCTTTCAGGGACTGATAGAAGGTCCACATCGCCCCTTTATGGGACTCTGGCTCCTGGGGCAAGCCTGGGTCATGAGATTTAGGGCCGGCAGTTTCCTCCCCATGCTGCCCCAGGCCCCTCTCTCTTTCTTTCTTTTTTGAGACAGGGTCTTGCTTTGTTCCCCAGGCTGGAGTGCAGTGGCATGATCCCTGCTCACTGCAGCCCTGAACCATGGGGCTCAAGGGATTCTTCGACCTCAGCCTCCCAATGAGCTGGATCACAGATGTGCACCACCGAGCCTGGCTAATTTTTTTTTTTTATATATATAGAGATGAGGCCTTACTCTGCAGCCCAGGCTGGTCTCAAACTCCTGGGCTGAAGCCATCCTCCTGCCTCAGTCTCCCAAAGGGTTGGGATTACAGGCTTGAGCCACTGAACTCGGCCAGGGCTGGCCATATTTTGGAAAAGGTGGACCCGTACGTGATTCTAGGTAAGGACACACAAGGAAGAGCAGCCCCAGACTAAACGGAGAAATGGAGCAAAACTCCCTGGGGCACAGCCAACCAAGGCGAGGGCCTCTCTTAGAGCCTCAGTTTGCTCATCTGCAGAATGGGGGGCCCAGGACCAAAATTTCTCTGCTGGAGCTAATGGTAAATGACTGTTATTCTGGGGGCAAATGTGCCCTCGGGGGTCTGAGTAGGAGCTTTGAGGACACTGTCTCTGATTCCTTCAACCTCAGCATCAAAGATGGAATCTGGGCCCTGTCGGAGCTGCCTGTGCTGCTTGCATGAGCTGGGAAGAAGTCAGTGCACCCAGCTGAGAGCAGGAAATAAATGAATGGCTTAAGCCAAGAAACCGCTAGGGAAGGTCAGGACTGAGCCTAGGAGTCAAGGACAGAGACACAAAAATAATAGAAGACACTTTCTGATTTGACCTGGTGTGGGGACAACCTGTTATGGCTACCCACATGTTCTGGTTGATGGAGCTGGCACCTCATTTGCATAGGGAGGGCATGAGGGTATGGGAGGTGGAGTTACTGACCCCCAATGCCTCACTTCTCCCAGCATCCATGTCCTTTGCTGTGTGACTTTGCTGCCTCTCCCAACACACACACACACAGGCACACACACACACCCCTACACACACATACAAACATATCTACTCACATACATACACACACGTACACATACATACACACACATACCTACACACACATGCCTACACAGACACACATATACACACATGAACACACACACCCCTACACACATATACACACATACACAAACATACACACCTACACACATCCACACATGCACACATACACAAGCATACACAGCTATACACATACATACATATACACACATACACACAAACACACTTGCATACACACATACACACACCTATACACATACATATATACACACATACCTACACGCACATACACACATACCTACACACACACACACACACACATACTTACACACACACACATACACACATACCTAGACACGTACACACAGACATACAGACACATACACACATACCTACACATGCACACACATATAGACATACATACATACACACATACACATCCATATACACACATACACACATATACACACGCAAAAAGACACACATACAGACGCACATACACACACACAGGCACACACACGTCAGAGGGGTGAACTCCTGGCCTTGCCCTCCTGTGCAGCCATGTGACTTGCTTTGGCCTCAGTCACAGGAGACTTGCCCCTGGGCCTCTGCCATCATCATGGGACACGTACGGCCAAATATGCCCTGCTACGTATGAAAAAGCCACCCCACCTAGACCAGGCAACCCCAGCTTCTCTGTGATGTGGAACCAGCTGCCCCATGAGTGTGCGATCAATAAATGCTCGCTGTAGCCGCCAACAGCATCGTTATACAGAATTCGCCCTAGCGCTTAACCCCAGGGCTCCAGGGAGCAAGTTCTGCCTTGATTTAATCTCCAGGGTCCTACTTATCAACACTGAATGATAAAGTCCAGTAGGTACCTGGAAACCTACTTCCAGTTCCTGCAAAAGGCATTAACTGTCTCTTTATTGTAGATTCTGGAGTACAAAACATTTGAGCTGGCCAGAACCTTCCTTTAGTGAGAAGTCTTGATCAAAGTCAGTTCTTTGAGGCTGGAGAGGATCTCTCTTTAAGCTTAAATTTTGCCAGTGCCGACTGCACATGCTCCTATCTTCTTCGGGAGCTGGTTGATGACATTATTCCTTCCTCTTTGGGTGACCTGAGGTGATCATTCTGGGTCCTAGGAAGGAGGTCAGGCCCAGTCAGTGGTTTGGATCTGGGCTTTGGATTTGGCGTTGGCGGGAGTCCTAACTCTGCCGTGTGTGCTGGTCTATGGCCTAGGGCAATTCTCTCAGTCTTCCCTGTGTTAGTTTCTCCATCTGTCAAATGGGATGATGACGAGGGAGGACTCAGTGTGCTAACAGGTAGGGGTGTGCCACGGGGCCGCAGGAGCTGGGACTAGCTTGTGCCCCGCCCTGGTGTCACATGAGGCACAGGTGCAGGGCAGGCTCTGGCCCCAGGTCCAGGTGTGCCTCCTGGGGAGTCACTGACCACAGCTGCTTCCTGGACATCTGTGCCATCCGCATGACGGCAGGTGAAGCTGCTCTTGTGAGGTGCGCCCCGGGCAGCGGTCTCACCAGGAAAACCAGGGTTTGAGGGTCAGCCTTGCTACACCTGCTCTTCTGGCTGCTGGTCTCCTTGGCTGTCAGGAGGCTTCTCTGTCTTTTCCACTTTCCCAGAAAAGGCTCATCTTTTTCTTTTATTTTGAGATGGAGTCTCTTCAGTCACCCAGGCTGGAGTGCAATGGTGTGATCTCGCTCACTGCAGCCCTCTGACTCCTGGGTTCAAGCAATTTTCTCCTGCCTCAGCCTCCCAAGTAGCTGGGACTACAGGTGCACACTGCCACACCCAGCCCAATTTTTTTGTATTTTTGGTAGAGACGGGGGTTTCACCATGTTGGCAAGGATAGTCTTGATCTCCTGACCTCGTGATCCGCTCTCGCCTTGACATCCCAAAATGAAGGCTCATCTTTTAGAGATGTGACTAGCCACGCCAAAGTGTGAACCCATGCCTCAGGGTGTGTCACGGCATGGACCTGTGGCGCTTAGGCTTTCTGTGGCTGCATCCAAGTTCTGAATCACCCTGGAAGCTCTAAGGTTCTAGAAGGTCTGGTCCTGGCAGATCCCTGAGGTCTTAAGAATGATCACCTTGTATTCCTTATCTATTTGGCAGGCGACTAGGACTCACACAAGCTTTCAAAAGGCCAACCCTAATAACGCTGGGGACTGTGGATACCAGGAGGCGGTGGGTCCCCTGGAGGCCATCCTGGACGTCAGTGGCGCAATACCAACAATGGACTCTCCCCCAGATTCACCTCTGTACCCATATCCCATAAGACTGCTGAGAGGTCAGATCCTCCCGGCAGGGAGCTTCATCTCTTTCCTTTCATGGATGTGCCCCCGCACCCAGAGCGGCCACCAGCAACGTGGTAATGCCTAGTGAAACATCGTGGAAGGAATGGAAAGAGTGGGGCTGTTTCTGGGCTGGGTGTGATGTCCTGGGTGTCTTCCGGAAAGCCTCAGGGCGAGGACTCCCGCACCTGCTTGTTGAACTGATGTTATTTTGCATGTTGCTTCTGGAACCCTGGAGGTCCCCCCAGGAGTCAGGCTGCCCGCCGCTGCTCACTCCATACTGCTGGGCCTGTCCCCTGCAGAGGCAGCAGGAGCCCACGTACGCGCGCACACACACACACACACAAGCACACACACATACATACAACTAATCAGTCCCCCAGGAGGCTTACGGCCTCCTCCCTCCATGAAACACACGCTGCAACCCATATCCTGCCCAGGGGAAGTGGAGGAGGCAAAAGTGAGGAGGGGATTGTGAGAAGCCATCACCAGGGAGCCCCTTGCCCTCCCCTCCGGGACAGTGACCTCAGGGTTGTGCAAGGTTTGCAGGGTGGGGGAAGAGATCTGAGAGGTCTTTAATCGCCCACGACTGCCCTGTGCTCAGCCCCAAGGATGAGGGGAAAAGGACTGGGGACCCACGCAGCGTCCATGTTCAAGGTAGGGGCCTTCCCGTGCCTTCCCACTCAGAGATGGGAATCCCCAGGCCAGGGCTTCCTGAAGAGAGCCAGACAAGATGGACAGGGCTCTCCCCAGGAGCTCCCAGCCCTTGCCCCCTGCAGAGGGACAGAGGTGGCCCCACAGGCTCTCCCCATCTCCTGGGTCCTCCCTCAACAATCGCGCCCCCAGGGAGATGGAAGCAGAAGCCAGTGGAGAATGTGCGGCAGTCAGACGGCTACTCTGCTGGGGTGCCAGGCCCACTCTGCCCAGCAGCAGCAACAGGAAGCAGTGACGGGCAGGGTCTGCATTGGGCAGAGTGTCTTTGGGGTCAGCTCAAAGCCCCCCAGGCTGAGGCCAATCCCTAGGGGGCACGCGGGTCTCAGGGGCTCAGGGACTCAGGCTGGCACAGTTTAACACTGGACATTAGGGGGGCACCTAAGCCCTGCTCAGGGAGCTGGGGCTGCCCACCCATCAGACAGAAAACTGATCCTGGAAAACGTGATCCCTGTAGCACCCCCCCGGGTAACCTGCTGTCGAACGGGAACGACCCGGAGACAAGGCCATTTTCCGAGCACTTCCGGGAAATCGCCAAGTCACACATTTGCTGCACAGCACGCGCCCCTTGGGACCACAGCACGCAATAGGAAGTTGGTGCAGCTCGTGCCAGGACCCGGCACTACTGCTGCTGCAGGGCTGAGAAGCCTGGTGCGCCGGGACCAGGGCCCCGCGAGGTGCCGTGCGTGGCCTTTGTTCTCAGTGGCAGTGCTAGCGCTGTGTGACCCAGGAGGGAGGTCCCGACAGCCCCGACCTTCCTGGATGAGCAGCGGCCAGATAGGGAAGGCGCATGGGAGGACAGGGAGGCAGGTGGCTGTGAGGAGACAGTCCCCAAGGGGCCCATCCAGAGTAGGAGGCAGACCTTCGCTGTCGGCCCAGGAGCCCCTTTCTCAGGGCAGGGGGTTCTGGTGATGTTGAAGAGTTCCCCTCGCTGCTGTCTTGGCTGTGTGCCCGAGAATCGGCTTATGGTGCCGGGATCCGCTGTGTGCCGGGATCCGCTTTGTTGCCGGGATGGGCTGGTGTGCCAAGATCCGCACGTGTGTGTGCCGAGATCCGGCTGTGT